>NW_022630522.1:102211-173843 GCF_010909765.2 Amblyraja radiata | reverse complement strand
GAGAAACGCCGCCACCTACGGCCGTCATTTTTGGCCACCTCCCTCAGAGCCCCACTCTGCCGCATGTGTGCCGATTTGTCCCCTCGATGAAATATGACCGAGATATTAATGTTTTTACATCATTCCCCATTCTCTCTGCTGCCATCGCTGGCGGCAGGGGAGGGAGGGACTATAAAACACGAAAGCGTCCCGCTTCAATCACTTTCTTCCCGACCGCGAAGTGAAAGGGTCACGGCTCTCTGAGCTGCAGCTCTGCTCCGAGGTGAGTGCTTTTTCTGCCAATTGATATGTGTTATTCACCATGCTCTGAAGTTTCTTGGCATTTTGTTGGAAAGAGTTTGTATATTTGTCTATCTATATTGTGTTTGAACTGTGAATTGAAAATAAAAAGCATTTGTATATTTGTCTATCTATATTGTGTTTGAACTGTGAATTGAAAATAAAAAGCATTTGCTTTTGTATATTTGTCTATCTATATTGTGTTTGAACTGTGAATTGAAAATAAAAAGCATTTGTATATTTGTCTATCTATATGTGTTTGAACTGTGAATTGAAAATAAAAAGCATTTGTTATTGTTATAAAGCGTTTTGAAAATTTGTTTACTCTTGGGTTTTAAAATGGTTGCACCCGTTTTCAGGTAACTAAAGCATGATGTCTATTGTGTTTGAAATGGTGATGTAAATTGAAATGCATTTGTTGCAACGTTTTCAGGCGAGTAATGCGCGAAAGAAGCTTTTTATTTCGACCAGAACTGTGTTTAATTTTAAAATTAGCGCTCATTTTGTGATTTTGGCGGTTGCAAGATGGCGGCGATGACGTCATTTCCGGCGATCGATAAGCCGACGGCGATGACGGCATTTCCGGCGATCGGGAAGCCGGCGGCGATGACGTCATTTCCGGTCCGAGGCAAGAAGGCGGCGATGACGTCATTTCCGGTCGGAACTGGTAAGTGTTTGTTTGTTTGTTGCATCCACAGCGGCAACTGTGTTTCAGCAAAAGCTACAATTGTGTTTCAGCATTGTGTTTCAGCTACAGACTACAACAGGATTTGAAGATTCGTTCAAATATTCGGCTGCTTTCTCTATGGTAAGTCTGTGTTTGTTGGACGTTATTTAAAAGCAGCATTTTGTTTCAGCAAAAGACTCTACAGCAGGATTTTATTATTCGTTTTGCACAGTGTATTTCAGTGTTGTGTGTGTGTGTGAATATATATGTGTGAGTGTGTGAATGTATATATGTGTGTGTGAATGTATATGTGAGTGTGTGAATATATATATATGTGTGTGTGTGAATATATGTGTGTGTGTGTGTGAATACATATATGTGTGTGTGAGAATATGTGTGTGTGTGTGTGAATATATATATGCGTGTGTGTGTGTGAATATGTGTGTGTGAATATATATGTGTGTATGTGAATATATATGTGTGTGTGTGAATATATATGTGTGTGTGTGTGTGAATATATATGTGTGTGTGAATATATATGTGTGTGCGTGTGAATATATATGTGTGTTTGAATATATATATATATCTGTGTGTGTGAATATATATGTATGTTTGCTTGAATGTGTGTGTATATATGTGTGTGTGAATAGGGGGTCGCACGTAAGGTCACAAGGTCATAGGACTTGACGCACGGAGCCGCTCAATCCATCTGGAAGACATCCGTCAATTCCAGTATATGTTATTAATGCAAGAAACGCGTACTTTCCTATCTGTTAAAAAACGCCAAAATGTTGATTTTGTGCTCTGACAAAAAATTGTGGAAGTTCGGGTAAGTGTGAGAGACATGTACCCAGCATTAGAATTCCAAACGTGAAATGAAATGAAGGTAAAGCGAAGCGACAATTGAAGGGCCAACAGCAGCTAAAGTGCTTGGTAAACATTGGCTGTGCAGATATCGTAATTGAAAATATTAGAATTATCGTGTTTGCTCACTGCATTTCATCAACAGTAAGGCATTATTCGTGTTTTTTCTTGATTCCATTGGTATCTAAAAATTCTCAGGAGATAAATCTGGCTGTAAATTTTTCTTCAGATGCGTTTTCATTTTGTACGTAAAAACCTACTTGAGAACCATGGGCGATTTAAAAAAATGCCAAAGATGCCAAAGGAATCAAGAAAAAACACTAATAATGCTTTAGTATTGATGAAATGTGGTGAGCAAACGGCCAATGTTCGCTAAGCACTCTGTCTGTTGTCCCTTCAGCTCTCACTTCTATCTACCGTCATTTCTCCTCACATTTGGAATTCTGAAGTAGGCTAAATGTCTCACATGCTCATCCCGATTTCCATAATTATTTGCAGCGCAAAATGGACATTTTCGGCGGGTTTTAACGGACCCGCTACATTCAGATTCAGATTCAACTTTAATTGTCATTGTCAGTGTACAGTACAGAGACAACGACACGCGGTTAGCATCTCCCTGGAAGATGGAGTTGGAAACAATGGTAAGTGCCTACCTGCAGTAAATCGCGTGTAATCCATTTGGTGTAGCGTAGCAACAGTACGGGTCATGGGTCGTGACCCGACTGCCGTGAAACCTCCCTGTGTGTGTGTGTGTGTGTGTGTGTGTGTGTGTGTGTGTGTGTGTGTGTGTGTGTGTGTGTGTGTGTGTGTGTGTGTGTGTGTATGTGTGCGTGTGAATGTATGTGTGTGTGAATATGTATGTGTGTGTGTGTGTGTGTGAATATGTGTGTGAATGTGTGTGTGTGTGTGTGTACATGTGTGTGTCTGAATGTGTGTGTGTGTGTATGTGTGTGAATATGAGTGTGTGCATATGTGTGTGAGTGCATGTGAATATATATGTGTGTGTGAAATAATATAATATTTCGTAGTTCAGAGCTTATTTGTTAAGTTTAATAGTGTGATGGCTGTGAGGAAGAAGCTGTTCCTCAATGTAAATGTTACAGTTTACATTTTACATGTCGGATGTGACTCCAGAAGTCGGGCATCAGTCAGTCCACAAGCTGTGAGAGTCAGGCCAAAGGCCATGAGTTAATCCCAAGGCAGTGAGTGAGTCCACAGGTCATGAGTAAATCGCTCTCTGCCCCCCTCTCCACCACTGACATCCCCCACCTCAAGACGCTTCCCTCCGCCTGGCTATAGGATGCACCCCCTACTGAAGCCGTCCACATCCCCTGCATGAGGACACCCCACCCCCTTCTCATCAGATCACGACAACCCCCGCCTGAAGCTGCCCTTGGCTGCATGACATTTACCACCTATAGGGCAGTGTCTTGAGGTGGGGGATGAGTCTGTATGTGTGTGTGATTGAGTCTGTGTGTGTGTGAGTGAGTGAGTCCGTGTGTGTATGAGTATGTGTGTATGAGTCTGTGTGTGTGTGGGTCTTTGTGTGAATGTGTGTGTCATTGAGTTTGTGTGCATGAATGAGTCTGTTTGTGAATATGTGTATGAGAATGTGTGTGTGTATGTGTGAGAGTGTGTGTGTGTGTGTGTGTGTGTGAATGTGTGTGTGAATATATACGTGTGTATGTGTGAATATGTGTGTGTGTACGTGTGTGTGTCTGAATATGTGTGTGTGAATATGTGTGTGTGTGTGTATGAATATATGTGTGTGTGTGTGCATATGTGTGTGAGTGCGTGTGAATATATGTGTGTGTGTGTGTGTGAAATAATATAGTATTTTGTAGTTCAGAGCTTATTTGTTAAGATTAATAGCGTTATGGCTGTCATGAAGAAGCTGTTCCTCAATGTAGATGTTACCGTTTTCAGTTTTAAAAAGTTGGACGTGACTCCAGAAGTCGGGCATCAGTCAGTCCACAAGCTGTGAGAGTCAGTCAGTCCAAAGGACATGAGTTAATCCCAAGGCGGTGAGTGATTCCACAGGTCATGAGTAAATCGTTCACTGCCCCCTCTCCTCCACTGACATGCCCCACATCCGCATGGCTATAGGATGCACCCCCTACTGAAGCCGCCCTCATCCCCTGCATGAGCCCACCCCCCCCCCCCCCCCATTTCTCATCAGCTCACGAGAACCCCCGCCTGAAGCTGTGCCCCCCCTTGGTTTACCACCCCCACCCCACCCTGACAGCCTCTACCTCAAACAAATGTTTTGCACAAAAGCTTCAGTGTTCATTAACAACTGAAATTGTCTTTTGGCTGCTTTTTCAACATCATGTCAGGAAATGTTAGAGGTCAAGGTGAAGTGGCTATTGCTGTAGTATCCTCTAGGATAGCAGCTACATTTCTGCCTGGTGGAAGAACTACACATTCTCGATTCAAGATACCCATCCAAGTGGCCGAGGATACATTGCGCAACATCGAGAAGAACTCTAAGACGGCACATTTCCCGAGGCAAGTGGAAGTGATTGTTTGGGATGAATGTCCAATGATTAGGAGAGAATGCTTTGAAGTTGTGGACAGAACTCTTCCAGATGTCTTCAGCAACGCTAAGCATTTTGGTGCCCCCCTGCCAGTACAGGCCTCAGTGACTGAGCTGCCAGCCCTCAGTGACTGAGCTGCCAGCCCAAAAATCCATTCAGCCCACAAACTCCATACTAGCTCTCTGGAAACCAGTACCTTCTGCCCAAAATACTAGCTCAACAGAAATATGAAGGGAAATGTCAAAGGTTTCCTGAAGGATGGAACACCGCCCAAGAATGTTGTCATTAATAGCGTGCTTCGTTGAATGATGACCTGAGATATTCTCAGATTTTCCTTCTTAAAATTTGACCGCTGACTTTCTCTAGATTAAAATTGTCTCTTTTTATCAAGAGGAAATAGTCATCAAGAGGCAGTGAGCAGCAGAACACAACAAGACGCAACAAGACACAACAAGTAAAAACTTAATAAATCTCATCTTTAAAATTTAAATTGTTCTTATATTTTAAGAGTCATTCACATTTTAAACTTTAATAAAATATTTTTGCACTTTTAATTCCGTGTGTTCTTCGTCACAATAGAACCTAATAGGCAGGAATGGCTGCTCTGTTGGAGAGCCACTAAGAGTGCATGGGGGAGGTTGTTTGGAGATGCACTGAATGTGTGGGTGGGAGGGGAATGGCAAGGAGCAGAGTGGGAGGGGAGTGAACTGCCAGCGTACAAGGCGTGAGTGACTTCACTGCCAGCCCACCAGCCGTGAGTTAGTGAACTGCCAGCCCACCAGCTGTAAGTGACTGAACTGCCAGCCAAATAATCCATTCAGTCCTCCCTCTTCCCCCTTCTCTCTTACAGTCTCACCTGTTTTGGACAGAATTTCTGGCAGTTTCTCAGCTGCCAGGTCCCAGTGATTGTACTGCCAGGCCTCAGTGACTGAGCTGCCAGCCCTCAGTGACTGTGCTGCCAGCCCAAAAATCCATTTGGCCCACAAATTCCATACTAGCCCTCTGGAAATCAGTACCTTTGGCCCCCAACACTCATACTAGTGCAAGAGAAAGCCCCCCCCCCCCCCCCCCACTGGTCAGCAATATTGGAATTGGTGGAGAGGTGGAATATTGTGTTGGGTGTCCAGCCATCCCGTGTGATGCCGGGACCCAACGGGTCCCACCTGGTCTAGTCTATATTACTGAAAACTCTGTCCTTGACCGCTTTTCCCGATCTGTGCTGCGATTTTCGGGAGAACGCCGCCACCTACGTCCGTCATTTTTGGCCAGCTCCCTCAGAGCCCCACTCTGCCGCATGTGTGCCGATGCTGTAGACGTTTGTTCAGTGTCATTCAGAGCTCAGAGTGACAGAGACTAATTGACAGAGCTCCAGCTTGCAGAGACAAACTGAGGCACACCACTTCCTGGTTTTATAGTCCCATCCCCTGCCTCTAGCGGGGGCAGCAGAGAGAATGGGGAATTTTGTAAAAACATGAATATCTCTGTCATATTTTATTGACGGGAAAAATTATCGGCACACATACGGCGGAGGGGGGCCCCGAGCGAGGTGGCCAAAAATGACGGCCGTAGGTCGCGGCGTTCTCTCGGAATTCGCAGCACAGATCGGGAAAAGCGGTCAAGAACAGAATTTAAGTAATATAGACAAGACCAAGTGGGACCCGTTGGGTCCCGGCATCACACGGGAGGGCTGGACACCCAACACAATATTCCACCTCTCCACCAATTCCAATATTGCTGATCAGTGTGGGGGGGGGGGGGGGGGCTTTCTCTTGTGCTAATATGAGTGTTGGGGGCCGAAGATACTGATTTCCAGAGAGCTAGTATGGAATTTGTGGGCCAAATGGATTTTGGGCTGGCAGCACAGTCACTGAGGGCTGGCAGCTCAGTCACTGAGGGCTGGCAGTATAATCACTGGGACCTGGCAGCTGAGAAACTGCCAGAAATTCTGCCCAAAACAGGTAAGACTGTAAGAGAGAAGGGGGAAGAGGGTGGACTGAATGGATTATTTGGCTGGCAGTTCAGTCACTTACAGCTGGTGGGCTGGCAGTGAAGTCGCTCACGCCTTGTACGCTGGCAGTTCACTCACCCCCCCCCCCCCCCCCCCTCCACTCTGCTCCTTGCCATTCCCCTCCCACCCACACATTCAGTGCTTCTCCAAACAACCTCCCCCCCATGCACTCTTAGTGGCTCTCCCCCAGAGCAGCCATTCCTGCCTATTAGGTTCTATAGCGACGAATAACACACGGCATTAAAAGTGCAAAAAGGTTTTATTAAAGTTTAAAATGTGAATGACTCTTAAAATATAAGAACAATTAAAATGTTAAAGATGAGATTTATTAAGTTTTTACTTGTTGTGTCTTGTTGCGTCTTGTTGTGTTCTGCTGCTCACTGCCTCCTGATGACTATTTATGTTGATAAAAAGTGACAATTTTAATATAGAGAAAGTCAGCAGTCAGATTTAAAGAAGGAAAATCTGAGAATATCTCAGAAGTCATCATTCAACGAAGCACGCTATTAATGACAACATTCTTGGGCGATGTTCCATCCTTCAGGAAACCTTTGACATATCCCTTCAAATTTCTGTTGAGCTAGTATGTTGGGCAGAAGGTACTGGTTTCCAGAGAGCTAGTATGGAGTTTGTGGGCTGAATGGATTTTTGGGCTGGCAGCTCAGTCACTGAGAGCTGGCAGCTCAGTCACTGAGGCCTGTACTGGCAGGGGGGCACCAAAATGCTTAGTGTTGCTGAAGACATCTGGAAGAGTTCTGTCCACAACTTCAAAGCATTCTCTCCTAATCATTGGACATTCATCCCAAACAATGACTTTCACTTGCCTCGTGAAATGTGCCGTCTTAGAGTTCTTCTCGATGTTGCACAATGTATCCTCGGCCACTTGGATGGGTATCTTGAATCGAGAATGTGTAGTTCTTCCACCAGGCAGAAATGTATCTGCTATCCTAGAGGATACTACAGCTATAGCCACATCACATTGACCTCTAACATTTCCTGACATGATGTTGAAAAAGCAGCCAAAAGACAATTTCAGTTGTTAATGAATACTGAAGATTTTGTGCAAAACATTTTTTTGAGGTAGGGGCTGTCAGGGTGGGGTGGGGGTGGTAAACATTGTGCAGCCAAGGGAGGGGCACAGATTCAGGCGGGGGTTCTCGTGAGCTGATGAGAAATGGGGGGGGGGGGGGCTCATGCAGGGGATGAGGGCGGCTTCAGTAGGGGGTGCATCCTATAGCCAGGCGGAAGTGAGGCATGTCAGTGGAGGAGAGGGGGCAGTGAGCGATTTACTCATGACCTGTGGACTCACTCACTGCCTTGGGATTAACTCATGTCCTTTAGACTGACTGACTCTCACAGCTTGTGGACTGACTGATGCCCGACTTCTGGAGTCACGTCCGACTTTTGTAAACTGAAAACGGTAACATCTCCATTGAGGTACAGCTTCTTCCTGACAGCCATCACGCTATTAAACTTAACAAATAAGCTCTGAACTACAAAATACTATATTATTTCACACACACACACACAAACACATATATTCACACGCACTCACACACATATGCACACACACACATATATTCATACACACACACACACAAATTCACTCACACACATATTCAGACACTCACACGTACACACACACACATATTCACACACACGCACATATTCACAAACACATTCACAAACACACACACATTCTCACACCTACACACACACATTTTCATACACATATTCACAAACAGACTCATTCATGCACACAAACTCAATGACACACACATTCACACAAAGACCCCCACACACACAGACTCATACACACATGCTCGTACACACACGGACTCACTCATCACACACACACAGACTCAATCACACACACATACAGACTCATCCCCCACCTCAAGACACTGCCCTATGGGTGGTAAATGTCATGCAGCCAAGGGCAGCCTCAGGCGGGGGTTGTCGTGATCTGATGAGAAGGGGGTGGGGTGTCCTCATGCAGGGGGTGTGGACGGCTTCAGTAGGGGGTGCATCCTATAGCCAGGCGGAGGGCAGCGTCTTGAGGTGGGGGATGTCTGTGGAGGAGAGGGGGGCAGTGAGCGATTTACTCATGACCTGTGGACTCACTCACTGCCTTGGGATTAACTCATGGCCTTTGGACTGACTCTCACAGCTTGTGGACTGACTGATGCCCGACTTCTGGAGTCACGTCCGACTGATGTAAACTGAAAACTGTAACATCTACATTGAGGAACAGCTTCTTCCTGACAGCCATCACACTATTAAACTTAACAAATAAGCTCTGATCAACGAAATATTATATTATTTCACACACACATATATATTCACATGCACTCACACACATATGCACACACTCATATTCACACACACACACACACACACACACATATAATCACGCACACACACACACACATATTCAGACACACACATGTACACACACACACACACACAATCACACACACATATTCACACACACACATATTCACACACACACACACATACATATTCACACACACATACATTAACACGCACACATAATCACACACATACACATATATTCACACACATACATCACACGCACATAAATATTCACACACACACACACGCACACACACACACACACACACACACACATATATAGGGAGGTTTCACGGCAGTCGGGTCACGACCCATGACCCGTACTGTTGCTACGCTACACCAAATGGATTACACGCGATGTACTGCAGGTAGGCACTTACCATTGTTTCCAACTCCATCTTCCAGTGAGATGCTAACCGCATTTCGTTGTCTCTGTACTGTACACTTAAAATGACAATTAAAGTTGAATCTGAATCTGAATGTAGCGGGTCCGTTAAAATCCGCCGAAAATGTCCATTTTGCGCTGCAAATAATTATGGAAATCGGGATGAGCATGTGAGACATTTAGTCTACTTCAGAATTCCAAAAGTGAGGAGAAGTGACGGTAGATAGAAGTGAGAGCTGAAGGGACAACAGACAGAGTGCTTAGCGAACATTGGCGTTTGCTCACTACATTTCATCAACATTAAAGCATTATTTATGTTTTTTCTTGATTCCTTTGGCATCTAAAAAGTTTCAGAAGTGATAAATCTGGCTGTACTTTAAAAAAAAATGTTTAAATCGCCCATGGTTCTCAAGTAGGTTTTTACGCACAAAATGAAAACTCATCTGAAGAAAAATTTACAGCCAGATTTATCACCTGAGAATTTTTAGATACCAAAGGAATCAAGAAAAAACACGAATAATGCCTTACTGTTGATGAAATGCAGTGAGCAAACACGATAATTCCAATATTTTCAATTACGATATCTGCACAGCCAATGTTTACCAAGCACTTTAGCTGCTGTTGTCCCTTCAATTGTCGCTTCTCTTTACCTTCATTTCATTTAACGTTTGGAATTCTAATGTTGGGTACATGTCTCTCACACTTTCCCCAACTTCCACAATTTTTTGTCAGAGCACAAATTCAACATATTGGCGGTTTTTAACAGATAGGAATGTACGCGTTTCTTGCATTAATAACATATACTGGAAGTGACGGATGTCTTCCAGATGGATTGAGCGGCTCCGTGCGTCAAGTCCTATGACCTTGTGACCTTACGAGCAACCCCCTATTCACACACACATATATACACACACATTCACGCAAACATACATATATATTCCCACACACAGATATATATTCACACACACACACATATATATATATTCACACACACATACATATTCACACACACACATATATATTCACACACACATATATATTCACATACACACACACACATATATACACACACCCACACATATATATATTCACACACACACACGCACATATATTCACACACACGCATATATATTCACACACACTCACACAAATATATTCACACACACACATATATATTCACACACACACATATATATTCACACACACACATATATATTCACACACACACATATATATTCACACACACACATATATATCCACACACACACATATGTATTCACACACACACATATTCACACACACACATATTCACACACACACACACACACACACACACATATATTCTCACACACACACACATATATTCTCACACACACATATATATATTCACACACACACATATATATATTCACACACACACATATATATATATTCACACACACACATATAAATTCACACACACATATATACATTCACACACTCACACATATATATTCACACACACACACACAACACTAAAATACACTGTGCAAAACGAATATTAATATCTTGCTGTAGAGTCTTTTGCTGAAACAAAATGCTGCTTTTAGATAACGTCCAACAAACACAGATTTACCATAGAGAAAGCAGGCGAATATTTGAACGAATCTTCAAATCCTGTTGTAGTCTGTAGCTGAAACACAATGCTGAAACACAATTGCAGCTTTTGCTGAAACACAATTGCCGCTGTGGATGCAACAAACAAACAAACACTTACCAGTTCTGCAGAATTATTCAACACCTCGTGCACTCCGTCTTCAGCGCCATCTTGCCTCCGACCGGAAATGACGTAATCGCCGCCATCGTGCCTCCGACAGGAAATGACGTAATCGCCGCCGGCTTACCGAACGCCGGAAATGACGTCATCGCCGTCGGCTTATCGATCGCCGGAAATGACGTCATCGTCGCCATCTTGCAACCGCCACAATCACTAAATGAGCGCCAATTTTAAATTTAAACACAGTTCTGGTCGAAATAAAAAGCTTCTTTCGCGCATTACTCGCCTGAAAACGTTGCAACAAATGCATTTCAATTTACATCACCATTTCAAACACAATAGACATCATACTTTAGTTACCATAACGGGTGCAACCATTTTAAAACCCAAGAGTAAACTAATTTGCAAAACGCTTTATAACAATAACAAATTCTTCTTATTTTCAATTTACAGTTCAAACACATATAGATAGACAAATATACAAATGCTTTTTATTTTCAATTCACAGTTCAAACACAATATAGATAGAAAAATATACACATGCTTTTTATTTTCAATTCACAGTTCAAACACAATATAGATAGACAAATATACAAATGCAAATGCTTTTTATTTTCAATTCACAGTTCAAACACAATATAGATAGACAAATATACAAATGTTTTTTATTTTCAATTCACAGTTCAAACACAATATAGATAGACAAATATACAAACTCTTTCCAACTAAATGCCAAGAAACTTCAGAGCATGGTGAATAACACATATCAATTGGCTGAAAAAGCACTCACCTCGGAGCAGAGCTGCAGCTCAGAGAGCCGTGACCCTTTCACTTCGCGGTCGGGAAGAAAGTGATTGAAGCGGGACGCTTCCGGCTTTTATAGTCCCTCCCTCCCCTGCCGCCAGCGGGGGCAGCAGAGAGAATGGGGAATGATGTAAAAACATTAATATCTCGGTCATATTTCATCGAGGGGACAAATCCTCGGGACACTTGCGGCAGAGTGGGGCTCTGGGGGAGGTGGCCAAAAATGACGGCTGTAGGTGGCGGCGTTCTCTCGGAAATCGCAGCACAGATCGGGAAAAGCGGTGAAGAACAGAGTTTTAGTAATATAGACTAGACCAAGTGGGACCTGTTGGGTCCCGGCATCACACGGGAGGGCTGGACCCCCAACACAATATTCCACCTCTCCATCAATTCCAATATTGCTGACCAGTGGGAGGGGGGGGGCTTTCTATTGCGCTAGTATGAGTGTTGGGGGCCGAAGGTACTGATTTCCAGAGGACTAGTATGGAATGTGTGGGCCAAATGGATTTTTGGGCTGGCAGCGCAGTCACTGAGGGCTGGCAGCTCAGTCACTGAGGCCTATACAGGCAGGTGGGCACCAAAATGCTTAGTGTTGCTGAAGACATCTGGAAGAGTTCTGTCCACAACTTCAAAGCATTCTCTCCTAATCATTGGACATTCATCACAAACAATGACTTTCACTTGCCTCGTGAAATGTGCCGTCTTAGAGTTCTTCTCGATGTTGCACAATGTATCCTCGGCCACTTGGATGGGTATCTTGAATCGAGAATGTGTAGTTCTTCCACCAGGCAGAAATGTAGCTGCTATCCTAGAGGATACTACAGCAATAGCCACCTTGACCTCTAACATTTCCTGACATGATGTTGGAAAAGCAGCCTAAAGACAATTTCAGTTGTTAATGAACACAGACGATTTTGTGCAAAACATTTTTTTGAGGTGGGGGCTGTCAGGGCGGGGTGGGGGTGGTAAACATTGTGCAGCCAAGGGAGGGGCACAGCTTCAGGCGGGGGTTCTCGTGAGCTGATGAGAAATGGGGGGGGGGGGGGGGTGGCTCATGCAGGGGATGAGGGCGGCTTCAGTAGGGTGTGCATCCTATAGCCATGCGGACGTGGGGCATGTCAGTGGAGGAGAGGGGGCCATGAGCGATTTCCTCATGACCTGTGGACTCACTCACTGCCTTGGGATTAACTCATGTCCTTTAGACTGACTGACTCTCACAGCTTGTGGACTGACTGATGCCCGACTTCTGGAGTCACGTCCGACATTTGTAAACTGAAAACGGTAACATCTGCATTGAGGAACAGCTTCTTCCTGACAGGCATCACGCTATTAAACTTAACAAATAAGCTCTGAACTACAAAATACTATATTATTTCACACACACACACACAGACACATATATTCACACGCACTCACACATATATGCACACACACACATATATTCATAAACACACACACACACACAAATTCACTCACACACATATTCAGACACTCACACGTACACACACACATATTCACACACACACACGCACATATTCACAAACACACACACATTCTCACACATACACACACACATTCTCATACACATATTCACAAACAGACTCATTCATGCACACAAACTCAATGGCACACACATTCACACAAAGACCCACACACACACACAGACTCATACACACATACTCATACACACACGAACTCACTCACTCACACACACACAGACTCAATCACACACACATACAGACTCATCCCCCACCTCAAGACACTGCCCTATGGGTGGTAAATGTCGCGCAGCCAAGGGCAGCTTCAGGCGGGGGTTGTCGTGATCTGATGAGAAGGGGGTGGGGTGTCCTCATGCAGGGGATGTGGACGGCTTCAGTAGGGAATGCATCCTATAGCCATGCGGAGGGCAGCGTCTTGAGGTGGGGGATGTCAGTGGAGGAGAGGGGGCAGTGAGCGATTTACCCATGACGTGTGGACTCACTCACTGCCTTGGGATTAACTCATGGCCTTTGGACTGACTCTCACGGCTTGTGGACTGACTGATGCCCGACTTCTGGAGTCACGTCCGACTTATGTAAACTGAAAACTGTAACATCTACATTGAGGAACAGCTTCTTCCTGACAGCCATCACACTATTAAACTTAACAAATAAGCTCTGAAGTACGAAATATTATATTATTTCACACACACATATATATTCACATGCACTCACACACATATGCACACACTCATATTCACACACACACACCCACACACACATATATATAATCACGCACACACACGCACACATAGAGACACACACATGTACACACACACACACACACATATTCACACACATACACACACATATTCACACACACACATATTCACACACACACACATACATATTCACACACACATACATTCACAAGCACACACAGTCACACACATACACATATATTCACACACACACGCACACATATATTCACACACACACACACACAGACACACACACATATAGGGAGGGTTCACGGCAGTCGGGTCACGACCCATGACCCGTACCGTTGCTACGCTACACCAAATGGATTACACGCGATGTACTGCAGGTCGGCACTTACCATTGTTTCCAACTCCATCTTCCAGGGAGATGATAACCGCATTTCGTTGTCTCTGTACTGTACACTGACAATGACAATTAAAGTTGAATCTGAATCTGAGTGTAGCGGGTCCGTTAAAACCCGCCGGAAATGTCCATTTTGCGCTGCAAATAATTATGGAAATCGGGATGAGCATGTGAGACATTTAGCCTACTTCAGAATTCCAAAAGTGAGGAGAAATGACGGTAGATAGAAATGAGAGCTGAAGGGACAACAGACAGAGTGCTTAGCGAACATTGGCCGTTTGCTCACTACATTTCATCAAAACTAAAGCATTATTTGTGTTTTTCTTTGATTCCTTTGGCATCTTAAATGTTTCAGAAGTGATAAATCTGGCTGTACTTTTTTTTTTTTTTTTTAATCGCCCATGGTTCTCAAGTAGCTTTTTACGTACAAAATGAAAACGCATCTGAAGAAAAATTTACAGCCAGATTTATCACCTGAGAATTTTTAGATACCAAAGGAATCAAGAAAAAACACGAATAATGCCTTATTGTTGATGAAATGCAGTGAGCAAACACGATAATTCCAATATTTTCAATTACGGTATCTGCACAGCCAATGTTTACCAAGCACTTTAGCTGCTGTTGTCCCTTCAATTCTCGCTTCTCTTTACCTTCATTTCATTTCACGTTTGGAATTCTAATGTTGGGTACATGTCTCTCACACTTACCCCAACTTCCACCATTTTTTGTCAGAGCACAAATTCAACATTGTGGCGGTTTTTAACAGATAGGAAAGTACGCGTTCCTTGCATTAATAACATATACTGGAAGTGACGGATGTCTTCCAGATGGATTGAGCGGCTCCGTGCAGTTAAGTCCTATGCCCTTGTGACCTTACGTGCAACCCCCTATTCACACACACATATATACACTCACATTCACGCAAACATACATATATATTCACACACACAGATATATATTCACACACACACATATATATATATATTCACACGCACATATATATTCACACACACACATATATATTCACACACACATATATATTCACACACACACACACACATATATATACACACACACATATATTCACACACACACGCACATATATTCACACACACGCACATATATTCACACACACTCGCACATATATTCACACACACTCGCACATATATTCACACACACGCACACATATATTCACACACACAAAGAGAGAGGATATACACACACAGAGAGAGGCACACACACACAGAGAGAGGCACACACACAGAGAGAGGCACACACCACAAGGAGAGTCACACACACACATATATATTCACACACACACATATATATTCACAAACACACATATATATTCACACACACACATATTCACACACCCACACACACATATATATATTCACACACACACATATATTCTCACGCACACATATATATATTCACACAAACACACATATATATATATTCACACACACACATATATATATTCACGCACACACACATATATATTCACACACACATATATACATTCACACACTCACTCATATATATTCACACATTCACACACACAACACTAAAACACACTGTGCAAAACGAATATTCAAATCCTGCTGTAGAGTCATTTGCTGAAACAAAATGCTGCTTTTAAATAACGTCCAACAAACACAGACTTACCATAGAGAAAGCAGCCGAATATTTGAACGAATCTTCAAATCCTGTTGTAGTCTGTAGCTGAAACACAATGCTGAAACACAATTGCAGCTTTTGCTGAAACACAATTGCAGCTTTTGCTGGAACACAATTGCCGCTGTGGATGCAATAAACAAACAAACGACGCCGGAGCACCATCACCCGGCGAGAACATCGGGCGTCGTGCCGGCGACTGTAGAGGCCTCAATAAGCCCGAATTTGGGTGGACAAGAGGATGGGGACTGGACTTTGTGCCTTCCCCCACAGTGGGAATCACTGTGGGGGGGTGTTTTTGTGTTGAACTTCTTTTTGAATGCTATGTTGTATTTTTATTAGTGTGCTGCAAGGACATCAGAATTTCCCCTGAATTAGGGGATTAATAAAGTTTAATCTAATCTAATCTAAACACTTACCAGTTCTGTAGAATTATTCAACACCTCGTGCACTCCGTCTTCAGCGCCAGCTTGCCTCCGACCGGAAATCACGTCATCACCGCCATCTTGCCTCCGACCGGAAATGACGTCATCGCCGCCGGCTTCCCGATCGCCGGAAATGACGTCATCGTCGTCGGCTTACCGACCGCCGGAAATGACGTCATCGCCGCCGTCTTGCAACCGCCAAAATCACAAAATGAGCGCCAATTTTAAATTTAAACACAGTTCTGGTAGAAATAAAAAGCTTCTTTCGCGCATTACTCGCCTGAAAACGTTGCAACAAATGCATTTCAATTTACATCACCATTTCAAACACAATAGACATCATGCTTTAGTCACCTGAAAACGGGTGCTACCATTTTAAAACCCAAGAGTAAACAAATTTGCAAAACGCTTTATAACAATAACAAAAGCTTTGTATTTTCAATTCACAGTTCAAACACATATAGACAGACACATGTACAAATGCTTTTTATTTTCAATTCACAGTTCAAACACAATATAGATAGACAAATATACAAATGCTTTTTATTTTCAATTCACAGTTCAAACACAATATAGATGGACAGATATACAAATGCTTTTTATTTTCAATTCACAGTTCAAACACAATATAGATAGACAAATATACAAATGCAAATGCTTTTTATTTTCAATTCACAGTTCAAACGCAATATAGATAGACAAATATACAAATGCCAATGCTTTTTATTTTCAATTCGCAGTTCAAACACAATATAGATAGACAAATATACAAACTCTTTCCAACAAAATGCCAAGAAACTTCAGAGCATGGTGAATAAAACATATCGGCTGAAAAAGCACTCACCTCGGAGCAGAGCTGCAGCTCAGAGAGCCGTGACCCTTTCACTTCGCGGTCCGGAAGAAAGTGATTGAAGCGGGACGCTTCCGGGTTTTATAGTCCCTCCCTCCCCTGCCGCCAGCGGGGGCAGCAGAGAGAATGGGGAATGATGTAGAAACATTAATATCTCGGTCATATTTCATCGAGGGGAAAAATCCTCGGCACACATGCGGCAGAGTGGGGCTCTGAGGGAGGTGGCCAAAAATAACGGCCGTAGGTGGCGGCGTTCTCTCGGAAATCGCAGCACAGTTCTGGAAAAGCGGTCAAGAACACAGTTTTAGTAATATAGAGATGTGTGTGTGTGTGTGTGTGTGTGTGTGTGTGTGTGTGTGTGTGTGTGTGTGCGTGCGTGCGTGCGTGCGTGCGTGCGTGCGTGCGTGCGTGCGTTCGTGCGTGAATATATATATGTGTGTGTGAATATATATATGTGTGTGTGAATATATATATGTGTGTGTGAATATATATATGTGTGTGTGAATATATATATGTGTGTGAATATATATGTGTGTGTGTGAGAATATATGTGTCTGTGTGTGTGTGAATATGAGAGTGTGAATATATATATGTGTGTGTGTGTGTGAATATATATGTGTGTGTGTGTGAATATATATGTGTGTGTGTGAGAATATATGTGTCTGTGTGTGTGTGAATTTGAGAGTGTGAATATATATATGTGTGTGTGTGTGTGTGTGTGTGTGTGTGTGAATGTATGTGTATGTGTGTGCATATATGTGTGTGTGTGAATATATGTGTGTGTGTGTGAATATGTGTGTGTGTTTGTGAATATATGTGTGTGTGTGCGTGGATAGATGTGTGTGAATATATATATGTGTGCACATATATATGTGTGCGAGTGTGAATATATATGTATGTGTGTGTGAATATATATGTGTGTGTGAATATATATGTATGTGTGCGTGAATGTGTGTGTGTGTCCGAATAGGGGGTTGCACGTAAGGTCACAAGGTCATAGGACTTGACGCACGGAGCCGCTCAATCCATCTGGAAGACATCCGTCACTTCCAGTATATGTTATTAATGCAAGAAACGCGTACTTTCCTATCTGTTAAAAACCGCCAAAATGTTGAATTTGTGCTCTGAAAAAATTTGTGGAAGTTGGGGTAAGTGTGAGATACATGTAGCCAACATTAGAATTCCAAACGTGAAATGAAATGAAGGTAAAGAGAGGCGGGAATGGAAGGGACAACAGCAGCTAAAGTGCTTGGTAAACATTGGCTGTGCAGATATCGTGATTGAAAATATTGGAATTATCGTGTTTGCTCACTGCATTTCATCAACAGTAAGGTATTATTCGTGTTTTTTCTTGATTCCTTTGACATCTAAAATTTCTCAGAAGTGATAAATCTGGCTGTAAATTTTTCTTCAGATGCGTTTTCATTTTGTATGTAAAAACCTACTTGAGAACCATGGGCGATTAAAAAAAAAATACAGCCATATTTATTACTTCTGAATCTTTTTAGTTGCCAAAGGAATCAAGAAAAAACACGAATAATGCTTTAGTGTTGATGAAATGCAGTGAGCAAACGGCCAATGTTCGCTAAGCATCTCCCTGGAAGATGGAGTTGGAAACAATGGTAAGTGCCTACCAGCAGTACATCGCGTGTAATCCATATGGTGTAGCGTGACCCGACTGCCGTGAAACCTCCCTATATATATATGTATGTGTGTGTGTGTGTGTGTGTGTGTGTGTGTGTGTGTGTGTGTGTGTGTGTGTGTGTGTGTGTGTGTGTGTGTGTGTGAATATATGTGTGTGTGTGTGTGTGTGTGTGTGTGAATATATGTGTGTGTGTGTGTGTGTGAATATATGTGTGTGTGTGTGTGTGTGTGAATATATGTGTGTGTGTGTATGTGTGAATATGTGTGTGTGAATATGTATGTGTGTGTGTGAATATGTATGTGTGTGTGAATATGTATGTGTGTGTGAATATGTGTGTGTCTGAATATGTGTGTGTGTGAATATGTGCGTCTGTATATGTATGTGTGTGTGTGAATATGTGTGTGAGTAAATATGTGTGTGAATATGTGTGTGTGTGTATATGTGTGTGAGTGCATGTGAATATATATACGTGTGTGTGTGAATATGTGCGCGTGTGAATATGTATGTGTGTGCATGATTATATGTGCGTGAATATGTGTGTGGGTGTGTGTGCATATGTGTGTGAGTACATGTGAATATATATATATATGTGTGTGTGTGTGTGAAATAATTTGGTATTTCGTAGTTCAGAGCTTATTTGTTATGTTAATAGCTTGATGGCTGTCAGGAAGAAGCTGTTCCTCAATGTAGATGTCACAGTTTTCAGTTTACAAAAGTCGGACGTGACTCCAGAAGTCGGGCATCAGTCAGTCCACAAGCCTTGAGAGTCAGTCAGTCTAAAGGGCATGAGTTAATCCCAAGGCAGTGAGTGAGTCCACAGGTCATGAGTAAATCGCTCACTGCCCCCTCTCCTCCACTGACATGCCCCACCTCCGCCTGGCTATAGGATGCACCCCCTACTGAAGCCGCCCTCGTCCCCTGCATGAGCCCCCCCCCCCATTTCTAATCAGCTCACGAGATCCCCCACCTGAAGATGTGCCCCTCCCTTGGCTGCACGATGTTTACCACCCCCTAACCCACCCTGACAGCCCCCACCTCAAAAAAATGTTTTGCACAAAATCTTCAGTGTTCATTAACAACTGAAATTGTCTTTAGGCTGCTTTTTCAACACCATGTATGGAAATGTTAGAGGTCAAGGTGGCTATTGCTGTAGTATCCTCTAGGATAGCAGCTACATTTCTGCCTGGTGGAAGAACTACACATTCTCGATTCAAGATACCCATCCAAGTGGCCGAGGATACATTGTGCAACATCGAGAAGAATTCTAAGACGGCACATTTCACGAGGCAACTGAAAGTTATTGTTTGGGATGAATGTCCAATGATTAGGAGAGAATGCCTTGACGTTGTGGACAGCACTCTTCCAGATGTCTTCAGCAACATTAAGCATTTTGGTGCCCCCTGCCAGTACAGGCCTCAGTGACTGAGCTGCCTGCCCTCAGTGACTGAGCTGCCAGCCCAAAAATCCATTCCGCCCACAAACTCCATACTAGCCCTCTGGAAACCAGTACCTTTGGCCCAACATACTAGCTCAACAGAAATATGAAGGGACATGTCAAAGGTTTCCTGAAGGATGGAACATCGCCCAAGAATGTTGTCATTAATAGCGTGCTTCGTTGAATGATGACTTCTGAGATATTCTCAGATTTTCCTTCTTAAAATTTGACCGCTGACTTTCTCTATATTAAAATTATCTCTTTTTATCAACAGGAAATAGTCATCAAGAGGCAGCGAGCATCAGAACACAACAAGACGCAACAAGACACAACAAGTAAAATCTTAATAAATCTCATCTTTAAAATTTAAAATGTTCTTCAATTTAATTCACATTTTATACTTTAATAAAACCCTTTTGCACTTTTAATGCTCTGTGTTCTTCATCACAATAGAACCTAATAGGCAGGAATGGCTGCTCTGTGGGAGAGCCACTAAGAGTGCATGGGGGGGGAGGTTGTTTGCAGACGCACTGAATGTGTGGGTGGGAGGGGAATGGCAAGGAGCAGAGTGGGGGGGGGAGGGTGAAGGTAGGTGGGATGACTGAGTGAACTGCCAGAGTACCAGGCATGAGTGACTGCACTGCCAGCCCACGAGCCGTGAGTTAGTGAACTGCCAGCCCAATAATCCATTAAGTCCACACTCTCCCCCCTTCTCTCTCTTACTGTCTGTCACCTGTTTTGGGCACAATTTCTGGCAGTTTCTAAGCCGCCAGCCTGCCAGGTCCGAGTGATTGTACTGCCAGGCCTCAGTGATTGAGCTGCCAGCCCAAAAATCCATTCGGCCCACAAACTCCATACTAGCCCTCTGGAAATCAGTACCTTCGGCCCACAACACTTATACTAGCGCAACAGAAAGCCCCCCACCCACTGGCCAGCAATATTGGAATTGCTGCAGAGGTGGCATATTGTGTTGGGTGTCCAGCCCTCCCACTTAGTCTAGTATATACTAATTATTCTCATATATTCAGACGCTCTAGGGGACACGGACATTTTATATTCCCTTTGAGAACCCGGTCCCCACCACCATTCCACCCACCCATCGGACACCCAGCGACAAGGAGACAGTTATTGGAAGTGATTAGAATCGTTTATATCTGGTCACTATGAACAACCTGTTTCCTGTGTGATTCACGCACAAGGTGATGTGACAGCGCGCAGTTATCACGTGAATTACAATATCTAGTATTACTGCACCCGGACAATATTGAGATGATATTGTGTAGAAAGGAACTGCAGACGCTGATTTATTTCATGTGAACGCTTGGTTGTATACGGCAGCTACTGAGTTATATAATTCGCACACCCGGATAACTCCTGAACACATCGGTCCAAGATGCATACATCTGTTCAATGTTCTACTATATTTATAAATAAACTGGGAATACTAATGTTTCAATGATATGATTAATTTCACAATGAAATTCACGGGGTATGTAACCACGGTCTTCAGCTGCTCCCGGAACATTCTCTGGGTCAGGACATAAATACACGTGTTGGTGCAGGTACTGAGAGCCTGGAGCATAAACGAAATTGTCTGAAGATCACTGTCCGCGAAATACTCAGCGCCTAAAACGCGCTCTGCCACAACATATACAATCATTGTGCTCCACAACGCGATGAAACTGCCAGATATGCTGAAGAGTAAAACGATGGATTTCCTCCGGCTGTCCTTGCCATTCTCTCCACTGTTGCGGCCCCGGAGCAATCTGCGGACTCTACCAGAGACTAGAATGTATCTGGCGGTCAGTGAATTGACCAACAAAAACAAAACGAACGGGAGACAAACAGTTATAGTAAAGTACAACAACTCAAACGAAGTCCATGAATGTGAAGTTAAGAATGACTGTGTCAAGGCACACCCTCTGGGTTTATTATCGGCAATATATACTGATTCGACTGTAAAATACCACGGTACGTTTATTAAACAGCTTAGAGCAATTACCGTTCCGATAACAACACTCGCTGTCCGCTCAGTGCAATATTTTGTTTTCAGTTTCTGACAACAAATGGCCACAAACCGATCAAACGTGAACCCCACGGTGAACCAGACAGAGATTGTTGTGGCTGCGATGGTCAGGGTCCAGGTGACGGAGCACACGGGGGTGATGGTGATGAACGACAGCGTGAAATACATCCCAACAATGGACCTTATTATGACATCAATGATGAGGACCATGAGGTCGGCCGCTGCCATTCCCACCAGGTAGCGAGTGATGCATTTGGAGAGACCGCACTTTCCCCGGGACAGGATCACAATCGTCACCAAGTTAACTGCGAAAGAAGAAACGATGGATGTTACAGTGTGTGGCGATCACAAAGAATACCCTGAACTGAAAGGATTTCCGATTGACATTTACTACTGAGTTTCAAGAATAAATTAACTTACAAGTCATATCATCAGTTAGATAATGAAAACATACGTGGCACACACAGCTCACGTGATCCGGGTTCGATCCGCTCCTCTGACTCTGGCTGTCCTCCGGTTCCTTATCCAATCGAGAGATCATTATGTATGTTTGCTGGGTGCTCTAATTGACTTCGCAATGCAGATGACAAGTGTGCCGGTGGCAGTGTATGGATCAGTGAGGGGGAGTAACCTGCAGGGTTAAAGTAAATCAGAAGGTCGCCGAGAGGGTGACGTTGTTTCTCTTTGAGAATGGTAAAACTAGATAGGCCGTAAGTCCTTCTTACCGAAAGAGAAATTACGTGATTGGAGCACAATATATGGAGAGAGGTAGACTCATTCCGCGTGTAAACTGGCTCTTCGGCCCATCTTGCCCATGCCCCATCTACTCTTGTTCAACTGCGCATGTTTGGCCCAGATCGTTCCAGACCCTTCCTATCCATGTACCTATCCAACACGGGGTCAATAAACACAACCGCCAGCCACAGTTTGTGAAGACCAGAGCCTGTAACTGGCGCAGTAACAGTTCAATTTGAAATTGTTCCACAGTTTCCAGTCCTTCAAAGGTTCAACTAATTGCAAAGCAATATTCACAGGGTTCTTTACCCCACAATTGTCCTGCTATTCCCCATTGCATATTCACTCTGCCCAGTAGCCAACGCACATTTATCCGGGCCAGTGTTGAACTTCCTTCACACGACACAATCCAACTGCACCTTCACCCACCCCAGTCCTCCCTACATATTCACTCTGCTGTGTCCACCGCACACTCAACCTGCCCAGTGTTGTCCAATCGCCCTGTATCAGTGCCCAGTCTCCACCTGGCTTCATCTAGCTCAGTCGCCACTGCATATTGACCCTGCCGAGTACCAACCGCACCGTCAAACTTCCCCCTGTCCTGTCCCCACTGCACCTACACCTTGCTCGTTACCTATCGCAGCTTCCTCCTCCCACATATCTCACCTGCCTTCATATTCCCCATACTCAGGAGGAGGAGCCATCTTGCGGAACGGCTGCTAACCAGCAGCTGTCCGTTCAATTCACTTTTTTTAATTAGTTTTTAGTGAATTTTGTCCTATGTTTGTTGGGGAATTTGACTTTTTTTTATGTGGGGGGGATGGGGGAAACTATTTTCTAGGTCCCTACCTGGTCGCTGAGGCAGCTTTTTTCCCGGGCTGCACCGTCGACCCGTCCTTGCGGCCTACCAGCGGGAGAGGAGCGGCGTTTTCCTGGCGGGGACAGCCTTCAGCTTCGGTGGCGGCACAGCGCTGGAGCGTAATCGTGGAGCGGAGCGAGCGATGCCTTGCCTGGGTCGCCGCGCTGGGTCGCCGCGCTGGAGCTCCGGTATGCTGAGACTGCCATGATCAACACCGTCGAGCTGCGGGACTGTGGAGCTGCCAGCCGCGGGCGGCGGCGCCGACTTTAACATCGGGAGCCTCGGAGCACCAAACGACGCTGCCCTGTCGGCTTCGGAAGCCACGGACTCCGGTAGGGAATCGGCCGTTCCAGCCGTCCCAGCCGCTGTGAGGACTCTCGCGACGCCGGGGCAACACCACCCTGCGAGAACGGCCAGGAACATTGGGCCTCCGTAGACGCAACTGTGGTGGCCTCAATAGGCCTGACTATGGGAGAACTGGGGATGGGGACTGGACATTGTGCCTTCTCTCACAGTGGTAACCATTGTGGAGGGATGTTATTTTGTGTGTAAATGATTCTTTTATTCTGTGTCCAAGATGGCTGTCGGAAGGGAGAGTGTACGCTGTCGCGCTTTAGCTGCCGCTGCTCTCTCTTCATATTGTGATTTTGATTTTTGTCTTTGGAATGAATTCTGTCTTTAATTTGTGTACTGGTGATGTCTTTACTATTTATTTCATTCCGCTTACATGTTTTTACTCTATTTGCTAAATTTTGTAAGGTGTCCTTGAGACTCTTGAAAGGCGCCCATAAATAAAATGTATTATTATTATTATTATTATTATTACTCCACAGCTCCATCGCCGTACCCATCCCCACTGCACATTCACCCGGCCAAGTTCCTACCGGGCCTTCACAATTTGGTTGGTTTATATGTTTGTAGATGACACCAACATGGCCGATGTACACAGCGGAATAGAGATCAGCTACAGCAATGGACGGCGAAATGACAGATGGTGTAACATTGAGCTGTGCGAGGTCTCAGGGGAAGTCGAACATTGGAGGGGGGGGGGACATACAATGAAAGACATGACCATTATCAGCAGTGATTAACGGAGGTACCTTGGGGTCCAAGTCCAGAACTCCCTGAAAATAGCAACACGTGTAGATACCGTGTAAATGAGGCACGTGGCATATTTGCCGACATTGGTCAGCACATTCAGTATGAGAGTCAGGGCATCGTGGATCAGCGCTATAGGACTTTGGACAGCATTTGGGGTATTAAGTGTAGTTCTGGTCGCCCCATTACAAGGAGAATGTGAAGGTTTTAGAGAGGGTACAAAGGTTACAAGAATGATGCCCAGATTATGGGGCATTGGCTACAGGGAGCAGTTGGAGAGAATTGGATTGTTTTTATTCCAGGAACGCTGAAGGTTGCGGGGCGACCTGACAGAAGAATAGAAAACGGGAACCTTTTTTTCAGGATAGAAAAATCAAATACTAGAGGGAAGAGCTTTAAGAAGGGCAAAGCTTAAGGGAGATGTTAGGGGCATGTTTTATACACAAAGGCTCAGTGCCTGGAACGCGCTGCCAGGGTGGGCGTCTGTGATGTTTTTCGGGTCAGGTAGGATAGTGGTGTTTTAGAGACTTTTGAATACACCAATAGATTTGTAGAGAATGGGGGATATAGGTTATGCGCAGGCAGATAGGATTTGGCCTTGGCATCATGTTCGACGCAGACATTGTGGACCGAATGGCCTGTGTTGTGATGTACTGTTCAATATGCTATGTTTTGGTTTAAATTTCCTGTAACCACCAGACTCCTACCTTGGAACAACTTTGTATCTAATTCTTCCCAACTGGATCCTGTGTGCGCGAACCTTCCAGATCATTCTACCATGCGGACCCCGTGAAAGCAATGGGTAAACTACAAAAGCACATATAGACAACGTTTCACGGGAACAAAGTCATGTTGTCTATTTATAATCAGTATTTATCTTTCCAAATACCGATGAGGCGTATTGCACTAATTTCCCTCAGGCAACGTTATCACCACCGATATCAGAATGACCCGCCATGCATGCGTTCTATATAAAGGACAGGCATCACTTCAAGGTCAATATCAACTTGTTCCCTTGCTGCCCACGTTTATGTGCCACAGATGCGCAGCAAACTATCTGCAGAGTGAAGCTTCAGTGGGGTGGGGACTGAACCGGGGGAAGGCGCGGGCGGGACTGGGCGTGATGACGGTGCAGGGGGAAGGTGCAGTGGGGACTGTTGAGAGGAGAGTGTGCAGCGGAGGGACAGACAGACGTCAGGATAGACACCAGTGGGGTGTGACCAACGTCGGATGGCTTATCGTGCGGATTTTCATTGTAATGTTTTATGTCATGCTGATCAGGATATTGGCGGGGGCGGGGGCGGGGGCGGGGGAGGGTGGTCGGGGTGACTCTCCGAGTACGACAGCGCAAGGTCAGACGGGCAGTTGAGCTGCGGTTTTGTTTGGTGATCTGAACTGTAAGCATGTGCTGCAGTCAGAAGTGTTCCGTCAAAATGCAGCAGCTGTCCCGAAATCTCAATCACTTTGACTGCACCATGTACAACGTATTAAGTGTATGCCCACGACGCTGTCCACACCCTGACCCACGGTCTCCACTCTGTCTCCACCGTCATCACACACTGCATCTCCCTATTCCCACTTTCCGTCAATACACTTTGTAGCGCTTCCATCCGCAACATTCTGCAGTTCGTTCTCCATAAGCAGAGCTTCCCACAGCTCGGAAGCAAGCCATTTGACCCACCACAGCCAAAGCGACATGGATGTACCCACATAACCCATAGTCTCCATGCCTTGGAGTGCTAAGTGTTCCTCTTGATGTATTTAGTATCCCTGCCTCCGTCAAACTCTTTAGCAGCGCGTCCTAGATTCCGAGTCTGATAAAATACTTCTTCAAATGCTTCCAAATATTTTATCTAAACTATTGCCCTCTAGATTTAGCCCCCACTTTTATGCGGCATGTTTGATAGCATGTATCCTGTCTATACCCCTTAATATGTCCAAATGTTGGATGTTCACTGCGTAATTTTCGTGAAAAGAAAATAAACTCAGTCTATCGACTCTCCCGTCATAACCAAACTTTGCTATCGCAGAAAACATTTTTATAAATCTTCTCTCCACCTTCTACATAGCAATTAAGTTCTTCCCACAGTGTGGCGACCAGAGGTGCCCACAGAAGCGCAGATGTGAGCTAGGAAACATTGTATAAAGCTGTACCGCAACCACTCTGCTCCTGGTATATTTGTGCGGCCGGTAAAATACAATGTTACACACATTCAATGACAAATGATCTGCCTGTAATGCCGCCTCCGAAGTTCTTTGGGATTGTACACTATCGGGTTCGAAAGAGATTACCTGCTAGGAGCCTACCCTACGCCCAAAGCTTACCCCCAGCTTCAACCGATCTATTACTAAATGGACAGATTCAGGAAGTTGTTGGTAGTGGGGAAGGGAATATTGATGATGATATGTACCAAGTGCAGAAAGTTAGGAAATCTTCTTGGAGACGGCCATGGCATGGTATGCATATCTGTTGCGGGATTTCTCCGATCAACCAGTTGCAAATACAGTAATAGTGTATTCGTAGAAAACATCTCACATGTATGTGGACAATTCGGCTCATTGTGTCTGTGCCGGGCAATCGGCATGTTACAAGTCACCGTGAAGATCCAACATTTGGACAAATTAAGGGGCAAAGACAGGATATATGCTGTGAAGAAATAATCTTCTAGATCAGCGCTTTCAATTACACATCCGAGGGTTTCCATCTGAGTTCAGTCAAATATTTCCTCTTCCAGACTTGCATGCAGAAATTTCTGAACCGTTCGCGACCTCTGAATAAATGTATCATCAACATTAGGACGACAGATGGAGCAATGGGCTAAGTGTTCGGCTGGCAACCTGAAGGTGGCCGGTTCGAAGCCTGCTTGGAGTGTGTACTGTCGTTGTGTCCTTGGGCAAGACACTTCACCTACCTTTGCCTGGAACTAGAGACGGAAATTAGCTACTGATTGGCTACAATCTCGCATATTTACATATTGCATGTTGTTGCAGCTTGTAACAACATGCAACATTGTAACAACTTGTAACAACATTAATTATAATTAATATGCACTGTCCCTATAAACAAAACATTATTATTATCCATCTCCTCGCATCTTACTGGAAATGCCTGCTCTCTGCCAAATAAACGGTTTCCCAATCACGTTGTACCGCCGCACCCAACCATTCCTAATCGCCACAACTCCTCTCAGCAGTGCAAAGCACAATAGGTGCAGTGTGCTGACAGAACCTACATACAATTCTCAAACTGCAACCTGACTGGCGATTGACGTGGAATCGTCAAACAGAATATCACAGCTCTGGGAAAAGCTGCAAACATGTATTTTTTTAATACCCGATTGTCCTGCCTTGTTAACCCCGGTTTCATTTGGACACACAAGCTGGTTGACAGAATAATTTATCAGGATGCGGCATGGAGCTAGAAACGTATCAAATACATGTCCTTCGGCTCACAGAGACAGGTGGCAAACGTCAAGCCAACATTTCCACGGATCATGCAGTATTAATTCCGCGACATTAACATTAATTCACTTCAGATACTATTAGTCATCCACCGGAATACGGGTAACTTACAACAGCGAATTACCGACCTAACTGCATATGTTGGGTCGGGGAATGAAACCGGAGCAAATTGAGGAAACAGATGCGTTCACGAACAGATGCGCAGACATCATAAAAGCAGTGCAAGATCGAAGCACGTTGTTGATCTGTGAGACCACAGAGCTACCAGCTACATTAATCTAGCGACTAAGGAAACATAACATTCAGAACCAGACAATAAAGCCAGTCATGACTTATAAGGCACATGTCGGGATTGCACACGCATGTACAAGAACCAAAATCAACAAATCTCAGAAGAACTGCAACACCGCACTGTGCATTCTCAGTTAAACGAAGGTTAAATTATGAAATTGTAACATGCCAGTATCGGGAAATCTGAGGTACAGAATAATCAGCTACACTCAGCTAACAATGAGTGACGACGGGGACCTGAACTCCGAACCCATAATTCTGCTGCGCAACATCCCATCCAATTGCCTTTCCTGCAGCTCACTGCAGTCGCCAACCCCAGCCCCAGTGTCCTGCAGCTCACAAACTATTCCCAAACGCACCACATGCTGCATGTTGTCACAGAGAACGGCCACAGATTCGGACATCCTCACCACACACCACGTTGGCAACACTGTCATTATTCGGAGTGGCAACGGTTCAACAACCTCTCTACAGTCAGTTGGTGCCAGGGTTCTGGACCGGCGCGGTTCCTCTCACAGAGCAACGTGACGGGGAACAGAAAGGCCCGCGTTGGGCCGTCACCCGTGCCCCCGACGTCATATACAGATCTGATCTCAGGTTGGGACAAAACATAGATAAGAATTAAAATGTACGCAGTCCACCCAATAACACGGCGCCATCTCTCGACCACTGCCTGAACTGTCATTATCCTAGACACTGCGGAACTCAAGCAACGCCGCCACGTACAAAGGGAGGGCTAAAGCGGCCCTATACCTGAAAGCGGTGCATCACAACCGCAGGCCAGCGGGAAAGTCAAGAATAAATTGTGGATGTTGGAAATCAGAAAATATTGCCAACAACTGGAAATGCTGAAATTTGCTGGAGAGCTCCCACTCGTCCAGACTGTACAAATTCACCCGAATCCACACCGTCATCAACAGTACAACCGCACACGGAATGCAGAGTGACACCCAAGTTATACAATATTACCCAGAGTGGACCAGGTTAGGAACACGTTACACTGATAATGTAGTTCAATTATCCATTCAGTGAAAACCTATCCCTGCTCGAGACATTCGCTACACTCCAGCCCTTGTCCTTTCCAACATCACTGCCGCTCAGATAAACGTGTTCGTTCCCTTCCTTGCTTAGAGAAAGCGCTTGGAGTGAAACTGATGCGTTTCTCTCGCAACAGAGCAACAACCCTGGTCTGACACTGGGGCGGGAGCATCAACGGCCGATTAGTTTAGTCCCGGGAAAAGCAAGAAAGTAATTGGCAGCAGAACAGTTTCACTCAGTGCTGAAACAATCGAAATATCATGGATTATCTGAACACTTATCCTGATCATCTATCATTAATTATTTCAAGATGCATTTCACAAAGAGGGATATTAACAGTATGTTACTCCAACACCAGAATTAATTGTGCATTCACAATGATAATTCTGACATGACACTGGCGGCAGATTCGCAGATCCACGGCTAGATGTTTTGGAGTCCACATGAAACAGGACCATCTTGTCTGAGACTACCGTTTGAATTAAGATGGGTGGTTACTTTGAAATCAACCTCACAATTGGGCAAATACCATACCCAGAATCATACAACAACGAAACAAGCGGACAATACGACACACAGCCATCAGCCAAATCGCAGATATAACGGTAATGAACTCGGTGTGTTAATGTGAGTAACCTCTCACCGGGAACACCAATAGCGGCCAGAACTGGATAGTAAATCGACATAATTTGGACAAGTAGTGAGATTCCCATGTTCACGATGATGTGACGACTCCTCTGTTGAATCGTCACAACGGGGCTGCTGCCAAAACGGTGATGAGGTGCTCACATGATCCCTTTTTATAGCAAAGAGAAACCTCTAGCGGCACCAATCTCCTGGCCATCGACGTCAGTTGCACGCACTGAACAAACAGGCCACGTCTGCTGCTCCCAGATTAGCACAGCTGTGGGAATTACAGATTTAGAGTGACACGTTGAACTTCAGTAAGCAGTCTGTGATTAACTAGTTATCACCTAGGCAATGAACACCAGGTAAATATTACAGAGTCTATGCTGGAATCGGGCAGGACTCACTGACCAACCTGTTGCTTCACTTTTATGAACAGATTCGTTTCTGTCTATGTCCTAGTCCTGCCACATCAGGGGCTGTGGTTTACAATGTCTGACACGGAATGGAATCATTAGATGTAGCAACTGTGTAGATGTGATAATGAGGGATAGAGTTGCAATAATGCATGGGCTATAATCATGATAGGCATTGGTAAATGCCACATCACATATTCTAACAGCGCCTGACTGCGTGAAACGAACAGCTGCCATCCATACTGGGCCTGGTCCATAGGTAACTGATTGAAAGATGTATCACTGAAATGCTTTGCGTTGCATACAACCTCGGCAGCACATGTCTCGCCACGTGTTGACGCACCACGTCCCACCAAGGTGATTGTCCATGCAGTGAAACTGGCGAGGAACGGACATAAATCTGAGGCGACCTCTCAGAGACCAGAACAGCTCCACACAGCGACACACAGACATGTTACACGGCGATCCTCCCATAATCCCGCGGCTCATTGCAACAGGACAAACATCTGTCACGCTGAAATGACCAGTAAATGCTACATCGGCGGCCTTGCAGATTCCTACATGCCACCCAGTCTCCAAGCACACCGTGTATGCGGCTTTCCCACAACATAAACGTCAACTAACCAAGGGGAGACTTACGAGTAACATTGCTGGAAGTACTCAGTCCTAAATCAAGTTCCCAGGAGCTATCACTGATTCCCGACCATATTGACCTTATGGCCGCCAGGGCAATGAAAAGAACCATATAACCATATAACCATATAACAATTACAGCACGGAAACAGGCCATCTCGACCCTTCTAGTCCGTGCCGAACACATAATCTCCCCTAGTCCCATATACCTGCGCTCAGACCATAACCCTCCATTCCTTTCCCATCCATATAACTCTCCAATTTATTTTTAAATGATAAAAACGAACCTGCCTCCACCACCTTCACTGGAAGCTCATTCCACACAGCTACCACTCTCTGAGTAAAGAAGTTCCCCCTCATGTTACCCCTAAACTTCAGTCCCTTAATTCTCAAGTCATGTCCCCTTGTTTGAATCTTCCCTACTCTCAGTGGGAAAAGCTTTTCCACGTCCACTCTGTCTATCCCTCTCATCATTTTAAAAACCTCTATCAAGTCCCCCCTTAACCTTCTGCGCTCCAAAGAATAAAGCCCTAACTTGTTCAACCTTTCTCTGTAACTTAGTTGCTGAAACCCAGGCAACATTCTAGTAAATCTTCTCTGTACTCTCTCTATTTTGTTGACTGGCGGGTGAACGAAGGACTGTGCGCTGCAAGACACGGGATGCTCTGTCTCTAACCACAGTGTCGCCAGTCTCACCAGTCACCGAGCGGCCCCAACTCTAAAGGGCGGATCTGCGAGTCCGGGATACTGATATAGCGGCAACACGATGGAGTCACTGACATAACCAGGCTATTTCTTGACCAATGCACCGGTCACAGCTTCAAATGTCATTGGCGACGCTGGCGGGGTGTCAACAGCTCAGGCCTCGATACCAATCAGCACTGAGACCATTGTCCATCCTGTCACTGTGTACCAGACACATCAGATCGATAATTGACGGGTCAACAGCTCGGAACTGGACCTCCATGACGCTCCATGCATTAAATCTGCACGACTCTATTCCATCACGATTGGCCCTTTGATTATGACCGGATCACGTGGATCACACCATCTTGTGGAAATTCGCCACACCCATTATGTGGATAATGATAAAACACCAATGGATAAAACAAATCATTTGAATGTCCGGCGATTTCCTACTTCATCTGCATTGCTGATATTGGCTGAGTGAAACACGCGAGTCTTCTAGACAAACAATGAATGATGCTGGTATTCCCAACCACAAGAGACAACTTGTGGCTTTTTCTGTTTCCTTCCCGAGGTCTTTCTACCGCTCACGTCAGGTCATCCATTTGGATTCACAGCGAACCATGGGGAATTGTTTGAGGGCACTGGCCGGTGTACAGCACTGCGGATCCGAGATGGGTGACTCAGTCAGCGTCGAACCAGAATAGGCTCTTCCTGAGAACTTACATGATTTACTACCCTGAGATACAGCAGACCTGATATTTACAGCACACCAACTCCAGGACAAATTCCGCGAACAAAGACAGCCTTTTTACATGGCCTTCATAGACCTGCCATAGGCTTTTGGCTGGGTAGATTGCCAGGCTCTTTGGAGCATACTATCAATGTACGGTTGTCACGACAAGTACTTCAGAATATTGAGGCTTCTACATGATGGCATGTCGGTCACAGCAACTGTGGCTCTGAGTCCGAGCCCTTCACTGTGGAAGCGGGCGTTAAACAGGGATGCATCATCGCACCCACCCTGTTTATCGTCTACTTTGCTGCCATTCTTCACCTCATTGGGATTCCCAATCCTCCACAGAACTGACGGTGGCCTAGAGCAAAGTCAGTAACACCGCCTTCATGGAGCTTCAGTACGAGAACGACTGCGCCATTGCAGCACACTTTGAATATGACCTCCAGGGCATCCCGGATGCCTTTGCCTCAATACCTTTGACAGACGTTCAGGGCATCCTGAATGCCTCGGCCTAGCCTTAAATATCAAGAAACCACAGGTTCTACATCAACCTCCACCCAAACAGCCGTCAACCCAGCCCACTATAAAAGTAGACGACTTCACTCTTGAAATCGTTGACCACTTCCCCGACCACTCTTTCCTCGAAAGCAGACATCGACTCTGAGGTCAAACATCACCTGAGCTGTGGCAGCGGAGTCCACGCCATTCTCAGGGAAAGAGTCTTTAAAGATGAGACATAAAGGCTCAAACAAAAGTGCTGGTCCTCAGATCCGTTGTCCTCTCCATCCTGTAGTATGGAGCCGAGTCATGGACCACCTACACCAGCACCTGAGAGCCCTGGAACAATACCTTCAAAAATATTGACGAAAGATTCTGAGGATCAGCTGGGAGGATAAACACACCATCGTCAGCATTTTGGAGGAAGGCAACGTGACCAGCCTCACCACCATAATAATGCAGCACCAACTTTGATGGACTGGCCATGTCATCCGCATGCCCAACACGTCTCCCTAAACAAATCCTGTATCCTTAATCGAAGGAAGGTCGCCGAGCTCCCTCCGGGCCAAATAAACGCTTTAAGGACAACATCAAGAATAGTCTGAAGAAATTCCATATCACATCAAGCAACTGGAGGACATTGCTCTGGACAGGCGCTTCTCGAGGAAGTCCGTGCAGGAAGGAGCTGCACTTCATGAAATAAACAACGCCGTGTCGCAGAGAGAAAGCGACAGCACCATAAGGAGAGAGAGAGAGAGAAGGGGGCTCACCGATCACCAACCACCGCCTGTCTCCGCTGCCCACGGTGCACCATGGTGTGTGGATCGCGGATCGGTCTCTAAAGACACCTGCTGACCCACAAGTAGACGAACCTATGGAGAGGACAGTCATAGGGGTTTCGAGTGACTGCCGAAGCTGTGTGGAATGACCTTCCAGTGGAAGTGGTGGAGGCTGGTTCGTTTTTATCATTTAAAAATTAATTGGATAGGTATATGGACGGGAAAGGAATGGAGGGTTATGGTCTGAGTGCAGGTAGATGGAACTAGATGAGAATGAGTGCTCGGCACGGACTAGAAGGGCCGAGATGGCCTGTTTCCGTGCTGTAATTGTTATATGGTGAAACATGGTTATATGGTGTCATGATGATGTAAACTACAACATCTCGGGCTGGCCTATGGAGAGATGGACCTTCTGAAAACCACAGCGAAACATCGGAGTAGGAAATGCAGGGGTCGTCAACACGACCAGACGTCACTGGAATGCTATTGACTGTTTTACATTGGTAATGTCTGGCTCGGACCAAGGACATACTAGCGCAACCACTCCGTGTAAGTCCACTGCAATGTACAACAGCACGAAACTTCGTGGAAAGGGCATACCGTGTAGGCATTTTGCCATTGCACCGCCAGACCACAAACTGTACAACGTCGCTTACCAAATACGGTATCCTGGTCTTTGAAACAAGTGATCTGCCCTGTACACTAAAACATTCTGAACACCAATACGGTGCACGAAGAATATTGCAGGGAAATCTGGGCAGACAATCTCAGATCAGGTGCAGCCTCAGATAAATCCTAAGTGATAAGAGTAGAATTAGGCAATTCGGTCCATCAAGTCTCTTTCGCCATTCAGTCATGGCGGATCTATCTCTCCCTATGAACCCCATTCTTCTGCCTTCTTCCCATAACCTCTGTCATCTATACATCAATTATCTATCTATCTCTGCCTTAAAAATATTCACTGACGGCCGCCACAGCCTTCTATGGCAAAGAATTCCACTGATTCAGCACCATCTGACGAAATAAATGTATCCTCATCTCCTTCCTAAAGGAACATTCATTAATTATGTGGCTATGACCTCTAGTCCTAGACTCTCACACTTGTGGATACATCCTCTTCACACACACACTCTTTCCCAGCCTTACGCTGTTCTGTTTGTTTCAATGAGGTTCCCCCTTATTTTTCTAAACCCCGGCGAGTACAAACAAAGTGCCGACAAACGCTCAAACCTACTCATTCCTGGGATCACACTTGAAAACCTCATCTGGACCCTGTCCAGAGCCATCCTCAGATATGGTACCCAAATTTACTCATAATATTCCAAAGGCCTTAACAGCGCATTATGGAACCTCAGCATTACACCCTTGTTTTTGCGTACAAGCCCTCTTGAAATAAATACATCTGCCACTTCCTGCCCACTTTCCCAACCTGTCCAAGTTCTTGTGCAGAGTCCATGCTTTCACTACACTACCTGCCCCGCCACCTATTTTCGTATCATCCGCAAAAAGTGGCTCCAAAGCCTTCAATCCTTTCTTCCAAAATCATTAATATACAACGTGAAGGTTAGCAGCCGCGTTACCGTCACCTGCGGAACTCTGCTAGTCACTGGCAGCAAACCAAAAACATCCCTCTTAATTGCCATTATTTTTGTTCTGCCATCCAACCAACCTGCTATCCAGGCTAGTATCTGCCCTTTGATACCGTGGGCTCTCATCTTAATCAGCAGCCTCACGTGTGGCACCTTATCAAAGGCCTTTGTCCATCGTGCTATTTATTTCATCAAAGAATTCCAGCAAATATGTCAAGAATGACCCCTCTTTCACTACAGCCTATTTTACCAAGTACTTCTCAGTACTATCATCCTTTATAATGGACTCTTACATTCTTACCAATCACCGTGGTCAGACTAACCGGTCTATTGTTCCCACTATTCTGCTTTGCTCCCTCCTTGTGCAGTGGGGTAATATTCGCAATTTTCCAATCATCTGGGACCACTCCAAACTCTATTGATTCGTGACATATTACTATCAATAACTCCACGATCTCTAAAGCCACGTCTTTCAGAACCGTAAGGTGCAGTCTATCCGGTCCAAGTGACCTATGCATCTTCAACCCATTAAGCTTCACAAGCACCTTCTGTGTAGTAATAGCCACTCCACTAACTTATACCCCCTGACTCTCTTGAATTTCAGGCACGTTGCTGGTGTCGTGCACTCTGAAGATTAATGCACAAAGGTTATTCAAACTCCTCTGCCATTTCTTATTCCCCATTATCACTTCTCCTGCATCATTCTCCCGCGGTCCAACGGCCACTCTTGCCTCTTAATAATAATAATAATAATAATAATAATAATAATAATAATAATAATAATAATAATAATAATAATAATAATAATAATAATAATAATAATAATAATAATAATAATAATAATAATTTAATTGCCACACAACCAAGGTCGGTGGTATTTGGGTTGCCAGCAGCGGTACAGTAATAAAGAACACAACCACAATAAAAAATTTACACAAACATCCACCACAGCATTCATCACTCTTTCTTACTCTGTGTATAACTGAAGAACCTCTTGCTGTCTTTGTTTATATTATTGGCTAACTTCCCTTCGTATTTCATCTCTCCTCCACATATTGGCTTTTTAGTTACCTTCTGTTGGTATTTAAAAGCTTCCCAATCTTCCGTCTTTCCACGTATCTTTGCTATGTGATACGCCTCCCCTTTTAGTTTTATACGGTCCTTGATTTCCCAAATCAGCCACGGTCGCCGCTTTCTCCACCTGGAATAGAAACATAGAAACATAGAAACATATAAAATAGGTGCAGGAGCAGGCCGTTCGGCCCTTCGAGCCTGCACCGCCATACAATACGATCATTGCTGATCATCCAACTCAGTATCCTGTACCTACCTTCTCTCCATATCCCCTGATCCCTTTAGCCACAAGGGCCACATCAAACACCTTCTTAAATATAGCAAATGAACTGGCCTCAACTACATTCTGTGGCGGAGAATTCCAGAGATTCACCACTGTCTGTGTAAACAATGTGTTTCCCATCTCAGTCCTTGAAGATTTCCCCTTTATCCTTAAACTGTGACCCCTTGATCTGGACTTCCCCAACATCGGGAACAATTCTTCCTGCATCTATCCTGTCCAACCCCTTAAGAATTTTGTAAGTTTCTATAAGAACCCCCTAAAACTTATAAATTCTAGCGAGTACAAGCCGAGTCTATCCACTCTTTGTTCATATGAAAGTCCTGACATCCCAGGAATCGGTCTGGTGAACCTTCTCTGTACTCCCTCTATGGCAAGATTGTCCTTCCTCAGATTAAGAGACCAAAACTGTCCGTAATACTCCAGGTGTGGTCTCACCAAGACACTGTACAACTGCAGTAGAACCTCTCTGCTCCTATATTCAAATCATTTTGCTATGAATGCTAACATATCATTCGCTTTCTTCACTGCCTGCTGCACATGCATGCCTACTTTCAATGACTGGTGTACTATGACACCCAGGTCTCGTTGCATCTCCCCTTTTCCTAATCGGCCACCATTCAGATAAAAGTCTGCGTTCCTGTTTTTGCCATCAAAGTGGATAACCTCACATTTATCCACATTATACTACATCTGCCATTCATTTGCCCACTCACCCAGCCTATCCAAGTCATCTTGCAGCCTCCTAGCATCCTCCTCACAGCTAACGCTGCCCCCCAGCTTCGTGTCATCCGCAAACCTGGAGATGGTGCATTCAATTCCCTCATCCAAATCATTAATATATATTGTAAATAGCTGGGATCCCAGCACTGAACCCCACTAGTCACTGCCTGCCATTGTGAAAATGACCCGTTTGTTCCTACTCTTTGCTTTCTGTCTGCCAGCCAGTTCTCTAACCACATCAATTCAGAACCCCCAATACCGTGTGCTTCAAGTTTGTATACTAATCTCTTATGTGGGACATTGCCGAAAGCGTTCTGAAAGTCCAGATATAACCCATCCACTGGTTCTCCCATATCCACTCTACTAGATACATCCTCGAAAAATTCTACAAGATTCGTCGGACATGATTTACCTTTCATAAATCCATGCTGACTTTGTCCAATGATTTCACCACTTTCCAAATGAGCTGCTATCCCGTAATTATTAACTGACTCTAGCAGTTTTTTCACTGCCGATGTTAGACGAACTGTTCTGTAATTCCCCGTTTTCTCTCTCCCTCCCTTTTTAAAAAGTGGGGTTCCATTAGCTACCCTCCTATTCCTCAAGAAACTACTCCAGAATCTAAAGAGTTTTGAACATGTATCACTAATGCACCCACTATTTCTGTGGCTACATCCTTAAGTACTCTGGGATGCAGCCTATCTGGCCCTGGGGATTTATCGGCCTTTAATCCATTCAAATTACCTAACACCACTTCCCGGCTAACCTGGATTTCACTCCGTTCCTCCATCTCATTTGACCCCCGGTCCCCTGCTATTTCCGGCAGATTATTTAAGTCTTCCTTAGTGAAGACAGAACCAAAGTAGTTATTCAATAGTTATTCAATAGGGCTGCCATGTCCTTGTTCCGCATGATCAATTCACCTGTTTCTGACTGCTAGGGAACTACATTTGTTTTACCTAAACCTTTTCACTTCACATATCTATAAAAACTTTTGCAGTCGGTTTTTATGTTCCCTGCCAATTTTCTTTCATAATCTATTTTCCCTTTCCAAATTAAGCCCTTTGTCCTCCTCTGCTGGACTCTGAATGTCTCCCAGTCCTCTGGTAGGCTGCTTTTTCTGGCTAATTTGTATGCTTCATCTTTTGTTTTGATACTATCCCTGATTTCCCTTGTTATCCACGGATGCACTACCTTCCCCGATTTATTATTTTGCCAAACTGGGATGAACAATTGTTGTAGTTCATCCATGCAGCCATCAAATGCCTTCCATTGCACATCCATCGTCAACCCTTTAAGAATCAATTGCCAGTCTATCTTGGCCAATTCAAATCTCATACCCTCAAAGTTACCTTTCTTTAAGTTCAGAACCATTTTTTGTGAATTAATTAAATCACTCTTCATCCTAGTGAAGAACTCAACCATATTGGTCACCCTTGCCCAAGTGGCCACGCACAACAAGATTGCTAACTAACCCTTCCTCATTACTCGATACCCAGTTTAGAATAGCCTGCTTTCCCGTTCGTTCCTCTACAAGAAGAATCTGGCTTCTTCGTTTCAATGAAAAGATCCTGCATCTTCCGGATTATTTCCAGCAATTCCTGCCATTGCTGTTTTACCGTCATCTCTTTCTAGTCAACATTGGCCAGCTCCAAGCTCATGCTTTTGTGTCGGTATTGCTCGACTGCAATACCGACACATTCTATTTCATCTTCTGGCTGTCAGATTTTATCATATTGTGGCCGCTACCTCCGACTGGTTCCTTTACCTTGAGTTCCCTTATGAAATCCATTTCGTTACACAACGCTAAATCCAAAACTGCCTTTTCCCTGGTAGACTCCACTACAAGCTGCTTCAAGAATCCATCGCGGAGGCACTCTACATATTCACTTTCTTGGTGTTCAGTATCAACCTGACTGTCCCAGTTTACCTGCATATTGAAATTTTACACGACCCAGTCACTGGAGCATTGCCTTTCATACATACCGATTGTGTGTCCTGATATAACTTGTACCCTATATCCTTGCTACTCTTGGGGGGCCAGTAAATAACTGCAATTAAGGTAATTTTACCCTTACTATTTCTCAGCTCTACCCACAATGCCTCTACATCTTCTGATCCAATGTCACCCTCGCTAAAGACCGAATTTAATTCCTGAGCAGCAGAGATACCCCACCCCTCTGCCCACCTGTCCGTCTTTCCGGTAAAACCCATAACCTTGCTTATTCCGCTCGAAGCTCCGATCCTCTTGCAGCCACGTATATATAATTCCCACAACATCATACCTTGAATAAGGTGAGAGGAGGAGATTTAATAGGAATCTGACAGGGTAACTTTTTCACACAAAGGGCGGTGGATATATGGGACAACCAGCAAGCTGGGGTAGTTGAGGCTGGGACTATCCCAACGTGTAAGAAACTGTTAGACATGTACATGGTTAGGACAGGTTTGGAGGGATGCGAGCCAACGGGGGCAGGTGTGACGAATGCAGGTGGGAAATGATGGCCGTTAAGGGCACGATTGGCCGAAGGGCTGTATCACTCTATGACTCTATGACTCCCTGAGTCATATTTGAAACATCAGGTGCAATCGGGGTCTCCGCAATCATGCGAGTTTGTAAGGAGTTGTACCAGGGTGCTCAAACAGATGGTTTCTGCTGTCTGCGAGGATAGTTCTCGTGCTCTTTAAACTGGAGGGTAATGAGTGTTGGCTCTGTTTGAGGTTCACAAAACGACGAGGACTGTTGTGGGACTGGATACGTGAGAAATGTATCGCCTTAGCACAGGTGTCCATAATCGGAGGTAAGACGATTCTGTTGACGGTTATGTGGGCATTTAAGTAAGGTGTTCTGCCACCCACCCTGAGCTTCAGGTATACAATGCGTTGCCTGATTTGGTAATGGATGTCGGAACTCACAACGCTTTGAAAAAAATATTCAAATGAGCAATGAAACGCAAAGATAAATAAGGTTACCATTCGCGTGATGGAAAAATGGAGAAGTGCATATTGCTACATGATGTATGGTATTGGCACCTTGGGCAGAAAATCCTGCTTCTGTGTTTCATTATCTGTAACCATGACTCCAATTAGCTCACGAGAATATCAGCAACCCCTACCTACAATCTTTCTTAATCTGTGACATATATATGAGCAACTGTGGTGTTTTGAGTCGCCAAGAGCTGCTGATAGATCTTGAATTACATTCATGATTTCTGCTGAGATAAATGTCTTCCATTGAGGGAAACCCTCGCATGGGAGGTTTCCGGGAGGCAGCCCCGGTTCTGTCGTCAATGTATTGGAAACATATTTGGGAGATGGCACCAGTGTACGCGTGGAACAAGTAGTGTTCGACGTCAAGGACAAAAAAGGCAGACATACCTGGGACCCATCCGAACGCCCATGGTTTCACTTTTAACTTGAAGAAAATGAATGGAGTCTGAAGATAATATGTTGAGGGCGAGGACGTCTGCCAGGCAGGGTAGAATGCTAGTAGAGTGGAATCAACTTACTCCTTATTCGAAGAAGAACCGGAAGGCATTGAAACCTTCCTCATGGAGATAAACACGAAATGTAGGAGAAACTGAGTGGGCAGGCAGCATCTCTGGAAGATTCTGCCTGTCACCCTGAGTTTCTCCAGCATTTGTCTCTATCGTCGATATAAACCAGCATCTGCGGTACATTCCTACAGCTTCCTATTTGAGGATATAGGTGTATGGGGACCGGACGTCCGTGGCAAAGAAAGTCTAGAAATTGAAGGATTACTGAAGAGTTGCTTTTTTAAAATTTATTTTTTCCACTTCGTTTTTCGAGCTTTGAAAAAGGTAGAAATAAAAGAAGTAAGGAAAGTAAGCAAGAATCGTGAAGGTGCAGGAAAGTGTTGGGAGAAGAAAGCCCCTTGGGGAAGAAATTAGAGAAGGAAGTAAAGAAAGGAAATAAGACCCTAGAAAGAAAAGGAAAAAAAAGGAAAAACAATCGCTCTATTGTAACACACAACTCTGCAAAAAAGGATCTACCAACCGTGTTTTTAAAAAATATATATTTTTTACCCCCCGTTACCAGATCCTGGTACCATTTATATTTTAAATTACTGTTGCACCTTATGCTTATAATAGTTCCGTAAATGCAGAACACGTCTTTTGGAAGTGGTCTGCTTTGCCTGCTAGGAGGAGTCTCATCTCTACCAAGTGTAGTGTTTCGAACATGTTTGAAATCCACATTTTTATTGATGGTATTGGAGCATTTTTTCCAAAATTTGAGTATAAGCTTTTTTCTCATTATTAGCCCGTAATTAAGTAAGTTCTTTTGAAACACATTTATTTCGGGGTTACCTTCCGATATTCCAAAAATGATCCATTCTGCTGTTGGTACAAGTTTTATTTTAAATAATTTTGTGAAGATTTCAAATATGTCGTTCCAGAATTTTTGAATTTTTATACAGAAAACAAAAGAGTGCGCTATGGTGGCTTCTTGTGACTGACATTTATCACAAATGGGTGAGACATTGGGGAAACATTTATTTATTTTAGTTTTTGAATAATATAGTCTATGTAATGTTTTATATTGAATTAGAGTATGTCGTACGTTGATCGAGCATTTATGCACATATAGTAAGTGTTTATCCCAGCTCTCTTTTGAAATTTTTATAGCTAGTTCTTGTTCCCAGTCTCTTGTAATACCATCGGTTGTAGGTATTTCTATATTTAAAATAACGTTGTACAAGTATGATATTATATTTGCTGATTGAGCCTTTTTCTTCATGGCTTCATCCAATACGTCTGGGGGCATGTTATGATAGTCTTTGTGTATTTTTTCAAATAGTCTCGGATTTGAAGATATTTAAAATATTGATTATTTTTCAAATTATATTTCAGTTGTAATTGTTTTGAATGATAATAATTTTCCTAATTCATACAAGTCTCCGAGCGTTTTGAATCCCATTCTTTCCCATTGTGTAAATGATTTATCTATAATTGAAGGTTTAAACGACGGGTTATTGACAATTGGCATTAGCAGAGATAGATTTCTTAATTTTAAGTTCTATTTTATTTGTTTCCAAGATCTAATTGTACTATGTATCATTGGATTTTTATTATAATTTTTGTTATTCAAATTCGTTGGTGAGAGGAGAGTCGCTCCTATATTACACGGAGCGCAGTCCTCTCTCTCCATTACAATCCAATCCACCTGCTGGGCAGAGTTGTCCAGCAGGTGAATCATATTTTTAATATTTACTGCCCAATTATAGTACATAAAGTTAGGGAGCGCTAGACCACCCATCTCTTTTGGTTTACTAAGGTGTGCTCTTTGTATTCTGTGGGATTTATAATCCCATATAAAATTTGTAATGTCTGAGTCTAATTTTTGGAAAAAAATTTTTGGAAGATGTATTGGAATTGATTGAAATAAATATAGAATTTGTGATAAAACGATCATTTTTATAGCATTTATTCGACCTATTAACGACATCGGAAGTGTTTTCCAGAATTTAATTAGATTATTTAATTTCTTAAGTAAGGGGCTATAATTGGCATTAAACATACCGTGATAGTCTCTAGTGATTTCAATTCCTAAATATTTAAATTTTTCTGTGGCTATTTTAAAGGGGAATTTTAAGAGATGTGTTGAGTCTTTCGGTTTTATCGACATAATTTCACTTTTGTTCCAGTTTATTCTGTCCCCTGGGAAAGCTCCAAAGTCCTCAATTAGATTTAATATGTTTGGTATACTGATTTGGGGTTTTGTGATGTACAGTAATACATCGTCTGCGTATAAGGATGTTTTGTTATTTGAATATTTTGTATTATAAACTTAAATGTCCGGATGTGTTCTCATTTTTTCAGCTAAAGGTTCAATTACCAGAGCAAATAACAGCGGTGATAATGAACATTCTTGTCTATTGCCCCTTGATAATCAGAATTTCGTAGATAGCATATTATTAGTTAATATTCTAGCCGTGGGTTTGTTATATAATAATTTTATTCATGCGATGAAGCTCTTTCCCATTTGAAATGTTTGCAATACTTTAATCATATATCCCATGCTACTTGATCAAGCGCTTTTTCTGCGTCCAATGAAATGATAGATAACTCTTGTTCTTGAGGTTTGTGGGAGTGCATTATATTAAACAAACGTCTCAGGTTATTAAATGAATGTCTTAGCTATAAATCCCGTTTGATCCTTATTTATTAATTTACTGACATATTGACTTAGTCTTCTAGCTAATATTTTCGCTAATATTTTTTGATCCGTATTTAACAAAGCAATAGCTCTATATGATCCTGGTTCATCTATATCTTTATATTTTTTAAGTATTAGTGTGATCGTTGATTCTGCTAGTGTTTCAGGTAAGGTTTGTTCTTTAAAAGCGTATGTATACATTTTCTGTGGACGTGGGGTCACTGTGTCGTAAAAACATTTATAAAATTCATTACTGAATCCGTCTGGTCCTGGTGTTTTTCCATTCTTAAGTGTGTTTATTGTGTCTTCTATTTCCTTAGCTGTAATTTGTGCTCCCAGTTCCTCTTGTTCCTTCAATTCTAGTTTTGGAAGGTTACAATTGTCCAAAAATCCTGAGACTTTATTATTGTCTATTAACGTTTTCGATGTGTATAAATTCTTATAATATTGAGCAAATCTTTTATTGATATCATTAGGTAGTGTTAATAATTCCCCTCTGTCTGATTTAATCATTAAAATTGCATGATCTTTTTCCCGTTTTTTCAGTTGGCGTGCCAAAAGTTTATGGGGTTTATCCCCAAATTCAAAACGTTCTTGTTTTGTAATTTGGAATAATCTAATAATCTTCTCTGATAATAATTTATTTTGCTTAAATTTCAGTATTAAAATTTTATTATGTTTATCCATAGTTGGATCTTTAGCATTATAGAAACATAGAAACATAGAAAGTAGGTGCGAGAGTAGACCACCAGGTCCGTCGAGCCCGCACCGCCATTCGCTCATGGCTGAACACTAAACAGACACACTTACCCACAAACAGTAGACACAAGACACAGAACACAAGACACTACCCTCCCCTTTATACCGCTATCACCCCTCTCCACCCCAAGAACCGCGTGATCTCCTGGGGGAGGCAAAAAAACGGATAAAAACCCAGGTCCAATTCGGGAAAAAAATCCGGGAAATTCCTCTCCGACCCCAATCCAGGCGATCGACACTTGTCCAGGAGATAACTCAGGTCTTACTATACTAACCATACCTAGGTCCATATCCCTGCCCTCTCCCCGTAGCCCCTTATCCCCTCGGCAGCTAAAAAACCATCTATTTTAGACTTAAATATATTTAACGTTTCTGCTTCCACTGCTCCCTGGGGCAGTGAATTCCATAAATTAACCACCCTCTTGGTGAAGAAGTTCTTCCTCATCTCAGTTTTAAAAGAGCCCCCCCTTATTCTGCAACTATGTCCCCTAGTTCTAGTTTCCCCGATCATTGGGAACATCCTCGGTGCATCCACCCGATCAAGGCCCCTCACGATCTTATATGTTTCAATGAGATCGCCTCTCATTCTCCTGAACTCCAAAGAGTAGAGCTCCAGCTTACTTAACCTTTCCTCATATGTCAATCCCCTCATTGCAGGAATTAATCTTGTAAACCTTCGCTGCACTGCCTCCAGGGCTAGCACATCCTTCCTTAAGTATGGACCCCAGAACTGTACACAGTATTCCAAATGTGGTCTCACTAATACTGTGTACAGCTGCAGCAAGACCTCCGTGTTTTTATACTCAATCCCCCTAGCAATAAAGGCCAAAACTCCATTGGCCTTCCTGATTGCTTGCTGCACCTGCATACTGACTTTTAGTGATTCATGTACTAATACCCCTAGATCCCTTTGCGTTGCATTACAACGCAGCTCCTCCTCATTTAGAAAATAACTTGCCCTATCATTTTTTTTCCCAAAGTGAATGACTTCACATTTATTAGTATTAAATTTCATCTGCCAAGTTGTTGCCCACTCACCTAGCTTACTATATCCATTTGCAGACTCTTCCTATCCTCCTCATCCCCAACTTTTCCTCCCATTTTTGTATCGTCCGCAAATTTTGATATATTACACTTGGTTCCCTCCTCCAAATCATTTATATAAATTGTGAACAACTGGGGTCCCAGCACCGACCCTTGCGGAACCCCGCTAGTTACCGGTTGCCATCCCGAGTATGAACCATTTATCCCCACTCTCTGCTTCCTATTTGTCAGCCAATCCTCTACCCATGCTAATATATTACCCCCAATCCCATAATTTTTTATTTTTAGCAATAGTCTCTTATGTGGCACCTTGTCAAAAGCCTTTTGGAAGTCCAAGTATACCACATCCACCGGTTCCCCTTTATCCACCCGGGTTGTTACTTCCTCAAAGAATTCGAGCAGATTCGTTAAACAGGATTTCCCCTTCACAAAACCATGCTGGTTCTGTCCGATGAAGTCATGTTTATCCAAGTGCCCCGTTAGTGTTTCTTTAATAATTGTCTCTAACATTTTACACACCACCGATGTTAGACTAACCGGTCTATAGTTACCCGCCTTCTGTCTACTTCCTTTTTTAAATATAGGTGTTACATTGGCCATTTTCCAATCCACTGGGACCGTTCCTGCCTCCAGGGAGTTTTGGAAAATTATCACCAATGCATCCACAATCCCCACCGCTATCTCCCTCAAGACCCTTGGATGTAATCCATCAGGCCCAGGGGATTTATCCTCCTTCAGTCTCATTAATTTCCCTAATACCACCTCCTTGGTGATCTTAATAGTATTTAGCTCCTCCATTCCTACCGCCCCCTGTTTATCCAGCGTTGGAATATTTTTTGTGTCTTCTATGGTGAAGACTGATACAAAATACTCGTTTAATGCCTTTGCCATTTCCATGTTCCCCACCAACAACTCTCCAGTCTCACCCTCCAATGGACCAACGTTCACCTTAGCCACCCTTTTTCTTTTTATATAGCTATAAAAACTCTTACTATTAGTTTTTATGTTGTTCGCTAAATTCCTTTCATAGACTATTTTCCCCGTCTTAATTAATCTCTTAGTTATTCTTTGCTGACCTTTAAATGCTTCCCAATCCTCTACCCTCCCACTATCTCTGGCTACCTTATATGCCCTTGCCTTCAGCCGAATACTATCCTTTATAGTTTTACTGAGCCATGGCTGACTGTTCTTACCCTTACCCCTTTTTTTCTTCATAGGAATAAATTTTTCTTGAAGGTTATACAGTAGATCCTTAAACGTACACCACTGCTCATGTACCGTCTTATTCTTGAGTCTGCTATCCCAGTCAACTTTGATCAGCTCAGTCCTCATACCTTCATAATCCCCCTTATTTAGACTAAGCACCCTAGCCTGAGTTTCAACCTGCTCCCCTTCTATTTGAATATGGAATGCGACCATATTGTGGTCACTTGTTCCCAACGAGTCCCTAACTATGACATTTTTAATCAATCCTGCTTCATTACACAGGACCAGATCCAAGATTGCCTCCCCCCTTGTCGGTTCTGTGACATACTGTTCTAGGAACCCGTCTCTAATACATTCTATAAACTCTTCCTCTAGTCTACCCTGCCCAGTTTGGTTTGCCCAATTAATATGAAAATTGAAGTCCCCCATGATTACAGCAGTTCCCTTTTTACATGCGTCAACTATTTGCAGATTTATGTTCTGACTAACAGCGTCACAGCTATTTGGAGGTCTATAAATTACACCCACTAGTGTTTTTTCCCCTTGTTATTCTCTATCTGTACCCAAGCTGTTTCACTATCCTGATCCTTCAACGCAATATCCTTCCTCTCTATTGCCGTTATTCCCTCCCTTATTAAAAGGTCCACCCCTCCTCCCTTTCTTTCCTGTCTATCTTTTCTAATTGTCGAGTACCCCTCTATATTTAACTCCCAGTCCTGATCCCCTTGCAGCCATGTCTCCGTAATGGCCACGATATCATAACCATATATACTTAATTGCACCGTTAATTCATTTATCTTATTTCGAATACTCCGTGCATTTAGATAAAGCACTTTCAGATGATTTTTACTACCCTTCCTTTCCGTTTTTGCCCCTTTTACATCTAGAGCTTTATCTTCACACATTCTGGATCCTCCTGTCACATTTTGATTTTCCGCTTCCCTAGCCTCCCTAGATGAGCCCTCCAATCTATCCTTCCAAAGCACTGCTGTAATATCTTCCCTGACTAGCAATGCAACACCACCACCTCTTGCCCCTCCAATTCTATCACACCTGAAGCAACGAAATCCTGGAATATTTAGTTTCCAATCACAGCCCTCCTGCAACCACGTTTCACTGATCGCCACAACATCATACTTCCATGTGTCTATCCAGACTCTAAGCCCATCCACCTTTCTTACAATGCTCCTAGCATTAAAATATGCACATTTAAGAAACCCCCCGTCTCTTCTTCTCTGTTTATTTCCTTTTTTTTCTTTCTCCTCTTGTGTCCGAGTGCTTCCCTTTTCTGCTTCCTGCCTCCCATTCGGTCTACTAGCTTTCTCTATTTGAGTCCCTCGCCCCAACCATTCTAGTTTAAAGTCTCCCCAGTGACCTTTGCAAATTTCCCCGCCAGGATGTTGGTCCCCCTCGGGTTCAAGTGCAACCCATCCTCTCTGTACAGGTCCCACCTTCCCCAAAAGAAGTCCCAATGATCCAGAAACTTGAATCCCTGCCCTCTGCACCAGTCTTTCAGCCACGCATTTATCCTCCACCTCGCTCCATTCTTACTCTCACTGTCGCGTGGTACAGGCAGTAATCCTGAGATTGCTACCTTTTTGGTCCTTTTCCTTAACTCTCCTCCCAACACCCTAAATCCTCCCTTCAAGACCTCTTCACTTTTTTTACCTATGTCATTTGTACCAATATGTACCACGACCTCAGGCTCCTCTCCCTCTGATTTCAGGATATCTTGGATGCGTTGAGACACGTCCGAGACCTTGGCACCAGGGAGGCAGACCACCATCCTGGTCTCCCGACTGCGTCCACAGAAACGCCTATCCGACCCCCTAACAATAGAGTCCCCAATTACTATTGCCCTCTTCTTTTTTTCCCTACCTTTCGGAGCAACAGGGCCGGTCTCTGTGCTGGAGGCCCGTCCGCTGTTGCTACTCCCGGGCAGGCTGTCATCCTCATCCGTACTCAAACAGGAGTACTTATTTGCAAGGTGTACCGACATTGGAGTACTCCCTCGTTCCTGCCTCTGCCCCTTGCCCTTCCTTAGCGTGACCCATATGTCTCTCTCCTGTGGTTTTGGAGTGACCACCTCCCTATAACTCCCCTCTATGACCTCGTCACTCTCCCTGACAAGACAGAGGTCATCGAGCTGCTGCTCCAGGAACCTAATATGGTCCCTTAGGAGCCCCATCTCTCTGCACCTGGTGCAGATGTGGACGTCTGGAGGGCCATCCGACACCATGCCCTCCCACATCTGACATCCAGAACAGTACACTGCTCTGACTGTCATTCTCTCACCTTACCCTGGATCCGATACCAGTACAATACAATAGAAACTGCTGGGAGAAATCAGCAGGTATCTGACTCACAACAACTGCTCCCTCTTGCCCTTTAAACTGTACCTTTATTATATAAACAAAAAGCACTGGACCTTTAGCCCACTGTACCCTTAGCCCACTGTACCCTTAGCCCACTTTACCTTTACTAAAGCACTGAACCTTTAACCATAAAGCATAAATGCTAACCTGAGGTCGCACCCAATCAGCTGCTTCCTGTAGTCTGCTTCCACCAATCAGCGGCTTCCCCAGAAACCCTCCCTATGGAGTGTGGAACGTTACGGGATTTGGTAAAAAAAGCCCCGACCCTCCTCCACTGTTTCCAACGGTCCCGGGCCTCTGTGAAAACAAGCCCCGTGCCCGATTTAAGTACTCACCGCCCTGACCCTCCTCCACTGTTTCCAACGGTCCCGGGCCTCTGAGAAAACAAGCCCCGTGCCCGATTTAAGTACTCACCGCCCTGACCCTCCTCCACTGTTTCCAACGGTCCCGGGCCTCTGTGAAAACAAGCCCCGTGCCCGATTTAAGTACTCACCGCCCTGACCCTCCTCCACTCGCTCCAACGGTCCCGGGCCTCTGTGAAAACAAGCCCCGTGCCCGATTTAAGTACTCACCGCCCTGACCCTCCTCCGCTGTCTCCAACGGTCCCGGGCCTCTGTGAAAACAAGCCCCGTGCCCGATTTAAGTACTCACCGCCCTGACCCTCCTCCACTGTCTCCAACGGTCCCGGGCCTCTGTGAAAACAAGCCCCGTGCCCGATTTAAGTACTCACCGCCCTGACCCTCCTCCGCTGTCTCCAACGGTCCCGGGCCTCTGTGAAAACAAGCCCCGTGCCCGATTTAAGTACTCACCGCCCTGACCCTCCTCCGCTGTCTCCAACGGTCCCGGGCCTCTGTGAAAACAAGCCCCGTGCCCGATTTAAGTACTCACCGCCCTGACCCTCCTCCGCTGTCTCCAACGGTCCCGGGCCTCTGTGAAAACAAGCCCCGTGCCCGATTTAAGTACTCACCGCCCTGACCCTCCTCCGCTGTCTCCAACGGTCCCGGGCCTCTGTGAAAACAAGCCCCGTGCCCGATTTAAGTACTCACCGCCCTGACCCTCCTCCGCTGTCTCCAACGGTCCCGGGCCTCTATATTATCTATATCTAGTTGTATGATTTGTTCTTCTAATTGTCTTTGTTCATTTTTATTCTTTTTGTTTTGAAATGCTTGATACGAGATAATGACTACTCTAATAAATGCTTTGAAGGATTCCCATAATAAAGTGGGCGATATATCGGGTGTATCATTTATCTCAAAAAATAGATCCATCTGTTTTTTTAGATATATACTCCCTTGTGGGTCTTTCAGAATTTCCGAGTAAAATCTCCAGAACGATTTGTTCGTAGAGATTCCTTCCAATTTTAAAACGAAAGTTAGTGGGGAATGATCTGAAATCGTATTGGTGTGGTATTTAGGGTTCATAGTATAAGGGATTAGTTTTGAATCCACTAGGAAATAGTCTATACGTGAGTATGTTTTATGTACCATTGAATAAAACGAGTATTCCCTTCTAGTCGGGTTCGCGATCCTCCAAACGTCTGCTATATTTGTATTTTTTATATATGTATTTAAGAATTCACTAGTTTTAGATTTCATATTACCTCTTTGTTTTTGCATCGATTTATCTAAGTACGGATCTAAAGCACAATTGAAATCTCCTCCAATTATAACATTTTGGTAGTTGAATTCTGCGATTTTATTCAGGATTGTATTAAAAAATTGAGGATTATCAAAATTGGGCGCATATATGTTTACCAAAGTGATTGGCGTAGCATGAATCTCTCCTGTGACTATAAGGTATCTCCCTTCCTTATCTGATATAATATTCTTTGATTTAAATGGTATTCCTATGCGAATAATAATTGTGGTGCCTCTGGATTTCGATGTATATGAGGAGTGAAATGTTTGGCCTATCCATTTCGCCCTCAATCTCATCTGGTCTTGATGTTTAAGGTGCGTTTCTAGTAGAAAAGAAATGTCCGTGTTATATGATTTCAACTGAGCTAATATTTTGCCCCTTTTAATTGGTTCATTAATACCCCTTATATTCCAGCTACACAGTGTGATTCCTCCCATTTTCTTTTGTATGTCATCTTGCATTTTCTCTGATTTTATACCTTTATTTATTACGGTGCATCCGTACCTCAGGACTCTGGATAGTTGGGGGGGGGGGGGGGACCTTTATATTATTAACTTCCTTGGTAGATCCCTTTTGCGATTTTCCTTGGGGAAAAAAACCACATAACAGTGACATATTGTGATTTTAAAAAAAATTTGACAGGTAAAATTACAGTGTCTGAAGTGTTCGACATTGTAATGCGTGTCCCACGCGTCTGTGGGGTCCGACATTTATTCGACTTCCGAAATTGATGATGTACTGTTAGCTCCGTTCCTTTTATTATCCTATCCCTAAGAAGGCGGTGCCATTTCAAAATCATCAATATCTCACCCATTTACAATATATATATATATACACATATATACACATATATATATATTTCATTCAGACATTATCCGATCTGTGTTCAACTACTGTGAAATTTATTTATCTAACACTTTATATATTTATCTAACGCTTTCATCTACTAATTATTTATAGTTAGTTATATCTTTGATAGAAGTAAGCTGTTAGCTGTAAGGGTTAACCAGAAACAGGCTCCTGGAATTATGCCAGTTGGTGAGTCTCCTCCCTTCTTCACACGAACTACATAACACTTAACCTTTCAGTAATATCTACTTTAGTTCTAAAATGTGTCATCTCTATATACGAGCTAGTCAGTCTTATTAGCAGATTATTACATTTTACCCATTATATAGTTCAGGTTAGTTTCCATTATATTTCTATATTAATATTGTTAGTTATTATTAATTCTCTATATTTTGTAAAACTGTTTTAAAATCTTAATTCGCCATTCGTCCTTGTAATGTTTCCACATTCGGGTCTGCTGTTCATCTTTGGTTTAGCTTATCAGTCTTTCCTTCATTTTGAACAAAGGATGTCCTTTAGTTAAATCCCAAGGCGTCCAAAGGAGATAAGGTGTCTAGACAAACGCACGTGGAAATTTTCTTCCATTTTAAACTTTTAGAGAATGTTGTTTCTTTCCGTGTCTTCGGGTGTTCTCTGTGAGATAATAAAAGGCAAGAAACTGTCCATATCATCCCGCTTGTGTGGTTAATCTTCTGTTTCTGCCTCTGCCACAATCTCTTTGGCATATTTATAAGATGCGTCCGAGTTAGTGAAAGTTTTCTCTTTTCCCATGAAAGTAATGCGCATTCTGGCCGGATAAAAAACGCCACATCTAACATCTTTAACTCCATAGATAATCTGTCTTGTCTGTTCAAACTTTTTTCTCTTTTGAACGACCTCCTAGGGATAATCCCGGAGGAGTTTGATAGTGTCTTTTCCAAAGGTCATTTTCACTCCATATTTGATTTTTTTCATCAGCTCTTCAAGTGCTGAAATGTCCCGAAGTTTGACTATGATCTGTCGTGGGTGGGCAGGATCTGCTTGAGATCTTGGCTTAAATCTAGGTATTCCATGTGCCACTTCGATAACCGGTTCCACAGGTAGATTGAGTACATGTTTGATTAGGTTGACAGTGAACTCACGAGCGTTGTTCCCCTCTGCCCCTTCTGTTACTCCCAATATTCGTAGATGTTGGCGTCGTGAGCGAGCTTCAAGATCAAGGCATTTATCTGAGACTTTCGCCAGTTGACTCTTGAGGCTGTCTAGTTCTAGCTTCATTCCCTGCATTCCCTGCATATCTTCAGCCATTTGTTCAACCACTGTTTCCATGTCTTTTATTTCGGTTCCACGTGAAGAAACAATTACATTCACAGCCTCAAACTTCTTCTCAGTTTTTTCTTCGCCTTTCTTAATTCTCCCCATTAGCTCTCCATGCACATCCTCAATTCGTTTTTGTATAATGCCAATGCAGTCAATAATTTTTTGATTACCAGCATTAATGTTTGCCATATTTTCCATTGATTTAACATTAATATTTTCCATCATTTTTAAGTTTCCAGCCTCAATATCCTTTCTCAAATCTCTTACCGAGCTCTTTATCTCCTCCATTTCATTTTTCTCCTTAGTAGCCATCTCAGTCTTGGATCTTGTAGCCATTCCAGAATCCACCTCAGATGTCTGTTCTTCAGTTTTTCTGTGTTTTCAACAGTTTTGAGATGTTTCTATGCGGGCTCTTAGCTGGAGACGTTTTTTTCATTTAAAGTGCTTTTTCCTCCGTTTAGATCGCGGCAATTACTGATGACGTCTTCAGCGCGAAGTCCCGGGGCTCCGGTGAGTTTTTGAATTGGTCCCGACTTCCAAACCCGATTTTACCGCGAAAATCGCGTTTCTACAGTAACGGGGCTAAAAGTTGCGACTGAAGAAGACTGGATAGACTCGGCTTGTACTTGCTAGGATTTAGGAGATTGAGGGGGGATCTTATAGAAACTTACAAAATTATTCAGGGGTTGGACAGGCTAGATGCAGGAAGATTGTTCCCGATGTTGGGGAAGTCCAGAACAAGGAGTCACAGTTTAAGGATAAGGGGGAAATATTTTAGGACCGAGATGAGAAAAACTTTTTTTCACACACAGAGAGTGGTGAATCTCTGGAATTCTCTGCCACAGAAGGTAGTTGAGGCCACAGTTCATTGGCTATATTTAAGAGGGAGTTAGATGTGGCCCTTGTGGCTCAAGGGAGCAGGAGGTATGGAGAGAAGGCAGGTACTGGATATTGAGTTGGATGATCAACCATGATCATATTGAATGGCGGTGCAGGCTCGAAGGGCCAAATGGCCTACTCCTGCACCTATCGTCCACCTGAAGAAGGGTTTCGGCCCGAAAACGTCGCCTGTTTCCTTCGCTCCATAGATGCTGCTGCACCTCGCTGAGTTTCTCCAGCAATTTAGTGAACCTCGATCTTCCAGCATCTGCAGTTCCTTCTTGAACACGTCTATGTTTCTATGACAGGCAGCATCTCTGAAGAAGGGTCTCGACCCGAAATGTCACTCGTTCCTTCTCTCCAGGGTTGCTGCTTGTCCCGCTGAGTTACTCCAGCATCTTGTGTCTACCTTTAGCACATTGTAGGCACGTGAACCGAGACAAGACGAGACGTTGAGCTTGTCCGATCCCGACATCCACGGGCGCTATCACACACGGCGAAAGTCTGGACGCACGTTATTGCGAGACAAAGTCAAACGTCAAAGTCTATTTTATTCGCCACTCACGTGTACCCGAATGTGCAGTGAAATGAATTTGCCAGCAGCGATACAACAAAAGAGAGAGAGAGTACAGAGGAGATTTACTAGAATGTTGCCTGGGTTTCAACAACTAGGTTACAGAGAAAGGTTGAATAAGTTAGGTCTTTATTCTTTGGAGCGCAGAAGGTGAAGGGAACTCTTGATAGAGGTCTTTAACATGATGAGAGGGATAGACAGAGTTGACGTGGATAAGCTTTTCCCATTGAGAGTAGGGAAGATTCAAACAATAGGACATGACTTGAGAATTAAGGGACAGAAGTTTAGGGGTAACATGAGGGGGAACTTCTTTACTCAGAGAGTGGTAGCGGTTTGGAATGAGCTTCCAGTGGAAGTGGTGGAGGCAGGTTTGATTGATTAATTTAAAAATAAATTGGATGGTATATGGACGGGAAAGGAATGGAGGGTTATGGTCTGAGTGCAGGTAGATGGGACTAGGTGAGAGTAAATATATTAAGAGGTGCCAGGTTTTGTCCGAATATTACAACATTCTATTACCTGAAAATCAGTATTTTGCTGAGGAAATCAGTATTTTTACGTGGTGCCATTTTGCTGAATCAAAATAATTTTTTTAATGATTTAAAGATAAATAATTCATGAAATCAGCTGCCCTGGACATTTTAAGGACTGTTTTTTTACTGTATTTTATTGTTTCTGTTTTACCTGCTTTAAATATTTCTACTGTTTCATCCGGACTGGATTGTTTTTTACTGTTATTTATGTGTGAAATATTTGTTTCAGTGCGATGCTCCGGTATTCCCTGGGAAACGTCTTCTCATTTTGCACTGTACAGCTGTTGCTTTGCAAAATGACAATAAAGGTTGATTGATTTGATTGATGGATGCTCCGGGCCCGACTCCGGGAAAGGCCGCTCGCATCCATGGTGTTAGACTGCGAGGGAGGCGAGATGGAAAATATCGCCTCTACCTCGAGGAGGCAACCGAAAGTGGTTCTTCCTCCCCCCCCCGCACAAGACACACCAAGAGACACCCAACGTAACATTAGACACACCAAAACAAAAAACTAAAAAGCGTCAAAATAACAAACATGCTGCTGGCAGGGCAGCCGACTTGCAGCGCCCAAATAGACGCGCTGTGAACATTCAGCGTGTCCATGGTCCATTCCCTGAGCTGACTGATTCCTGGGATAGCAGGACGTTCATATGAAGAAATACAATGGTATGGTACCATTCATAGTAAAATGATTTGAGTATAGGAGCAGGGAAGTGCTACTACAGAGAGTGGTGAATCTGTGGAATTCTCTGCCACAGAAGGTAGTTGAGGCCACACAGTTCATTGGCTATATTTAAGAGGGAGTTAGATGTGGCCTTGTGGCTAAAGGGATCAGGGGTTATGGAGAGAAGGCAGATACAGGATACTGAGTTGGATGATCAGCCATGATCATATTGAATGGCGGTGCAGGCTCGAAGGGCCGAATGGCCTCTACTCCTGCACCTATTGTCTAAGTTTCTATGTTTCTACACACCCACATTTTTTTAAAAGAGTCGAAATAACAAACACGCTGCTGCCAGGGCAGCCGACTTGCAGCGCCCCAAATAGACGCGCTGTGATTTATCAGCGTGTCCACGGTCCACTCCCTGAGCTGACTGCTGGTGAGGAATTTCACTTCACTCCCTGTGTGTTTGTGACAATAAACTGATCACAATGCAAATCTAACATTTGGTCACATAACCCTCTCACCGCCCCCTGTTGGAGAGCAGAAGAACTGGCGGATCAAGTGAGATGACAAACAGCGGCGTGGGAGAGTTTCGGCTCGATCGGATGGATGTTGATCGAGTTGGGGATTGTGTTCCCGGCCTGCGCTGGGAGCTACGGTGATTAAAGCTGACACTCAGAGCTCCAGGAACCCAGGTTCGATTCCCACCTCTGCCGCTTCTCCATGTGGTTTCTCCATGCTCCTGTACCTTGGCACATTGTGTTTAGTTTATCATCATGTCTACCGAGATGGAGTAAAAAGCTCTTAGGTTAGTTCAGTTTGGAGATACAGCGTGCAGCGTGGCCCTTCAGCCCAGCGAGTCTGCACCAACATGCAGTTCCCGCACAGTAACCCTACCCATACACACACGACGGAAAATTTAAACTTCTACCAAGCCAATTTACCCAATAACCTGCCCGACGTTGGAGTGTGGGAGGAAACGGAAGATCTCTGAGAAAACTGACGGGGAGAAGGTACAAACTCTGTACAGACAGCACCCGGGTCTCTGGCGCTGTGAGGCAGTAACTCTACTGCTGCGCCAACTTGTGTGCGAACTTTGAAAAGCAGTTTGTAACTTTATAAAACGTTGACCAGGCCGTGGTTGGTGTATTGTGTCATCCCTGCCAACATTTGAAAATAAAAATCTTAGAATTTAAAAATCCAACTTAGATCCTGGATTTTCAGGGGTTTTCGGTAGTTTTCCGATATCACAATATATTCAGAGGGGCCAGGATTTGTCCGAGCATTTCAATATTCTAGTACCTGAAAATCAGTATTTTGATGAGGAAATCAGTATTTTTACGTGGTGCCATTTTGCTGAATTAAAATTATTTTTTAAATATTTCAAAGATAAGGATAAAGGTACAGAGGAGATTTACTAGAATATTGCATGGGTTTCAGCAACTAAGTTACAGAGAAAAGTTGAACAAGTTAGGTATTTATTCTTTAGAGCGCAGAAGGTTAAGGGGGGACTTGATAGAGGACTTTAAAATGATGAGAGGGATGGACAGAGTTGACATGGATAAGCTTTTCCCACTGAGAGTAGGGAAGATTCAAACAAGAGGACATGACTTGAGAATTAAGGGACAGAAGTTTAGGGGTAACCTGAGGGGAAACGTCTTTACTCAGAGAGTGGTAGCTGTGTGGAATGAGCTTCCAGTGGAAGTGGTGGAGGCAGGTTCGATTTTATCATTTAAAAATAAATTGGATAGGTGTATGGACGGGAAAGGAATGGAGGGTTATGGTGTGAGTGCAGGTAGATGGGACTGGGGGGAGAATAAGTGTTCGGCATGGACTAGAAGGGCCGAGATGGCCTGTTTCCGTGCTGTAATTGTTATATGGTTAAATGGTTAGAAATAATTCTTGAAATAAATGACTTCATACAGCATCAAAAAAGGTTTGCAAAGAATGTTACCTGAAATGTCTTTGCCGAGCACTGTGTGCAAACAGCAGAGAGAAGGTGATTTTGGCTGCAGCCAACTTCTGCTTCAGTAAAGGGAAGCTGGTCGGTGATTGGCCGCAACGCATCTCGCAGACAATCAATCAATCAACCTGTATTGTCATCTTGTGCAAAATGAGAAGACGTTTCCCAGGGAATACCGGAGCATCGCACATAAACATTTCACACATAAATAACAGTAAAAACAATCCAGTCCCTGTTGAAACAGTATAAATAATTAAAAGCAGGTCTGCTGCACCTGCATGCCTACATTCAATGACTGATGTACCATGACCACAGGTCTCGTTGCATGTCCCCTTTTCCTATTCGGCCTCCATTCAGATAATAGTCTACTTTCCTGTTTTTGCCACCAAAGTGGATAACCTCACATTTATTCACATTATACTGCATGACCCTCTCTGCTCCCCTCACGACCCTCTGTAGAGCCTTCCTGTCTGAGCAGTTACAGTTGGAGTACCTGGTGTTCATGCAGTACGTCAGTACAGACTCCACCGTGCCCTTGTAGAAAGTCCTGAGGATGTTGGTGGGGAGGGAGACCTGTTTGAGTTCCTTCAGGTAGTGAAGACAGCGCCTGATTGGCCGCTGAGTGACCAACGCATTCTGTGATTGGACACAATGCCCTTGGAGACAGCGGCTGATTGGACTGGAATTTTAAGGAAAGCTGGTCGGTGATTGGACGCAACCCCCTTGGAGACAGCGGTCAATTGGCCATTCCCCCCACCCCTCATTTCAAAATAGTACTGTTCCAATTTTTCACACTTTTAACTTAAAAATCGGAACAAATACGATGCAATTGGACTCGTTGGCAGGTATTAGTTTAAAACAGGCAAAAGCAGCAAAGTAGACTAATATCTAAACGGTGGCCGATTAGGAAAAGAGGAGATGCAACGAGACCTGGGTGTCATGGTACACCAGTCATTGAAAGTAGGCATGCAGGTGTAGCTGACAGTGAAGAAAGCCAATGGTATGTTAGCATTCATAGCAAAACGATTTGAGTATAGGAGCAGGGAGGTTCTACTGCAGTTGTACAGGGTCTTGGTGAGACCACACCTGGAGTAATGCGTACAGTTTTGGTCTCCTAATCTGAGGAAAGACATTGTTGCAATAGAGGGAGTACAGAGAAGGTTCACCAGACTGATTTTTGTGATGTCAGGACTTTCATATGAAGAAAGACTGGATGGGCTCGGCTTGTTCTCGCTTAGAATTTAGGAGATTGAGCGGGGATCTATATAAACTTACAACATTCTTAAGGGGTTGGACAGGCTAGATTCAGGAAGATTGATCCCGATGTTGGGAAGTGCAGGACAATGGGTCACAGTTTGAGGATAGAGGGGTAAATCCTTTAGGACCGAGATGAAAAAAACATTATTCACACAGAGAGTGGTGAATCCTTGGAATTCTCTGGCACAGGACGTTGGTTGAGGCCAGTTCATTTGCTATATTTAAGAGGGAGTTAGATGTGGCCCTTGTGCTAAAGGGATCAGGGGTGATGGAGAGAAGGCAGGTATGGGATACTGAGTTAGAAACATAGAAATATAGAAAATAGGAGCCAGAGTCGGCCATTCGGCCCGTCGAGCCTGCACCGCCATTCGATATGATCATGGCTGATCATCCAACTCAGAATCCTGTACCTGCGTTATCTCCACACCCCCCTGATCCCTTTAGCCACAAGGGCCACATCTAACTCCCTCTTAAATATCGCCAATGAACTGGCCTCAACTACCTTCTGCGGCAGCGTATTTTATTCATCTCCGGTCCCAAAAGACTTTCCCTTATCCTTGAACTGTGTGGACCCCTTGTTCTGGACTTCCCCAACATCGGGAACAATCTTCCCGCATCTAGCCTGTACAACCCCTTAAGAATTTTGTAAGTTTCTATAAGATCCCCCCTCATTCTTCTAAATTCTAGCAAGTATAAGGCAAGCCTATCCAGTCTTTCTTCATATGAAAGTCCTGCCATCCCAATAATCAGTCTGGTGATCCTTCTCTGTACTCCCTCTATGGCAAGAATGTCATAGAATCAGTCCAATCAGGGTTGTGGCTTCCGTAAACTTGAGAAGCTTGACAGAGGAGTCAGTGGAGGTGCAGTCGTTGGTGTATAGAGAGTAGAGGAGAGGGGATAGTACGCTGCCTTGCGGTGCTCCTGTGCTGACGGTCTGCGGGTCCGAGATGTGCTTTCCCAGCCTCACATGCTGCTTCCTGTGTGTCAGGAAGCTGGTGATCCACCGGCAGACGGGTTCAGGCACAGTCAACTCGGAAAGTTTGGAGAATAATAATAATAATAATAATAATAATAATAATAATAATAATAATAATAATAATAATAATAATAATAATAATAATAATAATAATAATAATAATAATAATAATAATATAATAATAATAATAATACTAATAATAATAATAATAATAATAATAATAATAATAATAATAATAATAATAATAATAATAATATATTTTATTGTCATTGCACTTCATTGCAACGAGATTTAGTATGCTGCTCCAACCGGTGAAAAAGAAAAGTAAAATAAATAAATAAGCTTTGTGTCATGGCCATCCGAGGGGAGGACTTGTCCGGGGGGGGGGGGGGGGGGGGGCGCTCAGCAGGGCCGGTTCAGAGCCGCTATAGCTCTTGGAATAAAGCTGTTTCTGAGTCCTGGAGTTCTGGCGTAGAAGGCCTTGTAACGCTGCCGGAGGGAAGTAGTTCGAAACAGTCCGTTACAGGGGTGTGATGAGGTCTTTGTGGATGCTGACGGCCTTCCTGAGGCACCGTGTGTGGTAGATGACCTCCAAGGCTGGTAGCTATGTCCCAATGATCCTCTGCGCTCTGTGGACGACGCGCTGAAGAGCTCTCCTCTCCGCCTCCGTGCAGCTGAGATACCACACAGAGATGCCATACGTTAATATGCTTTCTGTGGTTCAGCGGTAGAAGGTAGAGGGTAAAGCAGTGGGTGTTGTGTATAGGACTTCAGTAAGGCCTTTGACAAGGTTCCTCATGGAGGTTGGTTAAGAAGGTTCAATGGTTGGGTATTAATGGTGGAGTAGCAAGATGGAGTCAACAGTGGCTGAATGGGAGATGCCAGAGAGTAATGGTGGATGGTTGTTTGTCAGGTTGGAGGCCAGTGACGAGTGGGGTGCCACAGGGATCTGTGTTGGGTCCACTGTTGTTTGTCATGTACATCAATTATCTGGACGATGGTGTGGTAAATTGGATTAGTAAGTATGCAGATGATACTAAGATAGGTGGGGTTGCGGGTAATGAAGTAGAGTGTCAAAGTCTACAGAGAGATTTATGCCAGTTGGAAGAGTGGGCTGAAAGATGGCAGATGGAGTTTAATCCTGATAAATGTGAGGTGCTACATCTTGGCAGGACAAATCAAAATAGGACGTACATGGTAAATGGTAGGGAATTGAAGAATGTAGGTGAACAGAGGGATCTGGGAATAACTGTGCACAGTTCCATGAAAGTGGGAATCTCATGTAGAAGGGTGGTAAAGAAAGCTTTTGGTGTGCTGGCCTTATAATCAGAGCATTGGAGTATAGAAGTTGGGATGTAATGTTAAAATTGTACAGGCATTGGTGAGGCCAATTCTGAGTATGGTGTAGCAATTTTGGTCGCCTAATTATAGGAAGGGATGTCAACAAAAATAGAGAGAGTACAGAGGAGATTTACTAGAATGTTGCCTGGGTTTCAGCAACTAGTTACAGAGAAAGGTGAACAAGTTAGGGCTTTATTCTTTGGAGCGCAGAAGATTAGGGGGGGACTTGTAGAGGTTTTTAAATGATGAGAGGGATAGACAGAGTTGACGTGGAAAAGCTTTTCCCACTGAGAGTAGGGAAGATTCAAACAAGGGGACATGACTTGAGAATTAAGGGACTGAAGTTTAGGGGTAACATGAGGGGGAAATTCTTTACTCAGAGAGTGGTAGCTGTGTGGAATGAGCTTCCAGTGAGGTGGTGGAGGCAGGTTCGTTTTTATCATTTAAAAATAAATTGGATAGTTATATGGATGGGAAAGGAATGGAGGGTTATGGTCTGAGCGCAGGTATATGGGACTAGGGGAGATTATGTGTTCGGCACGGACTAGAGGGGTCGAGATGGCCTGTTTCCGTGCTGTAATTGTTATATGGTTATATGGTTATAAGGTTGTCAGCAGCTGTTGGGGCAGACCAGTCTTTTTTAATGTCCTCAGGAAGAACAGTCGTTGCTGTGCCTTCTTGACCAGCGCAGCGGTGTTGGTGGACCATGTGAGGTCCTCTGAAATGTGAGTGCCCAGAAACTTAAAGCTGGACACTCTCTCCACACTTTCCCCGTAAATGGCGAATGGGGCGAATTCTCCATGATGTGACCACCTGAAGTCAATAATCAGCTCCTTGGTCTTGGAGGTGTTTACTGACAAGTTGTTACGTGTGCACCAGTCCACCAGGTTCTCCACCTCCGCCCTGTATTTTGTTTCATCACCGTTGGTGATCAGCCCAATCACTGTTGTGTCGTCTGCAAACTTCACGATGGTGTTGGTGTCGAATGCAGGAACACAGTCGTGAGTGAAGAGGGAGTAGATCATGGGGCTTAGTACACAGCCCTGTGGTGTGCCGGTGCTCAGGGTGATAGTGGAGGGCAGGTGCGGGCCCAGTTTCACTGCCTGCGGTCGCTCCGTCAGAAAGTTCAGGATCCAATCGCATATCGGCGAGCTGAAGCCTATCTGGTGGAGTTTGGTGGTGAGCTTGGTGGGGATGACCATATTGAATGCAGAGCTATAGTCAATGATGAGCATCCTCACGTACGTGTCCTGTCTGTCCAGGTGAGTCAGGACAGTGTGAAGAGCCAGAGAGATGGCATCCTCTGTTGATCTATTTGCCTTGTATGCAAATTGATGAGAGTCCAGTGAGGCAGGGATGCTGGATTTGATATGGGAGAGGACCAGCCTTTCGAAGCACTTCATTGGGATTGGAGTTAGGGCAACCGGGCGGTAGTCGTTCAGGTTGGTGACTTTGGACTTTTTCGGCACCGGCACTATGGTGGCTGTTTTCAGGCACTTGGGGATCGTTGCCAGAGATAGAGATAGATTGAAGATTCTCGTGAATACCTCCGCCAGCTGTACAGCACAGTCCTTTATTACCCTTCCCTGTACTCCATCCGGGCCTGCAGCCTTGCGTGGATTGATCCTACGCAGAGCGCACTGTACCTCCTGAGTGTTCAGTGTTAAGGCCTGTCCCTCCACCATGGCCGGGGTTATTCCGTTCCTGGTGGTGTTGCCAGTTTCGAACCGGGCAAAGAAGATGTTCAGTTCGTTGGCCAGTGTGATATCACCGTGGGGGCAGGCGGGGCTGCTCTTGTAGTCAGTGATGTCCCTGACACCGTGCCATATGCTTCTGGTGTCCGCGGTATTGACGTGTTCTCCTACCCTTTGCCTGTGGATGTCTTTGGCCTTTTTTATGCCTTTGTTCAGGTTCGACATGGCCGCACTCTAGGCAGAAGTGTCCCTGGATTTAAGGGCATTGTTGCGTGCCCTTATCAGATCCTGAACCTCCTTGTTCATCCAGGGTTTCCGGTTTGGGAACATATTTATTTGCTTGTCCACTGTGACAGTCTCCACACAGCAGTTGATGTAGGAGAGCACAGTGGATGTGTACTCCTCCAAGTCTACCTCTGTACCACTGGTAGCCTGTTGTTCAAACAGGTCCCAGTCGGTGCGGTCAAAGCATTCCTGGAGTTGTAGGGTGGCGTCCTCGGGCCATATTTTGACCGTCCTTATTGTAGGTTTGGTCTTGCGGATGAGGGGTTTGTATGATGGCAGTAGAAACAGTGAGAGGTGATTGGATTGCCCCAGGGATGGGCAGGGGAGAGCTCTGTAAACGTCCTTGATGTTGGTGTACACTTTATCCAGCGTGTTTGAGCCCCTGGTAGGGCAGTGCACATGCTGGTGGAATTTGCGGAGTGCAGCTTGTAGGTCGACCTGGTTAAAGTCCCCTGCAACAATGAAGGCACCGTCGGGGTGAGCATCCTGCTGCTTACTGATGGCCGAATGCAGCTGTGCCAGCTCTAGGTTAGCATTAGCCTGTGGTGGGATGTATATGGCCATGATGATAACCACAGTAAACTCCCGAGGCAGGTAAAACGGCCTACATTTAAACAGTAGGTATTCCAGGTCTGGGGAACAGTAGCTCTCTATTGCAGTGTGGTTGGTACACCAGTCATTGTTGATGTAGATGCCGAGCCCGCCACCCTTGCTCTTACCTGAGTCCTTTGTTCTATCAGCACGATGCAGTGACCGATTGATTAGGTCCACAGCCCCATCGGGAACCAGCGCGCTGAGCCAGGTCTCTGTGAAGATCAGCACACAGCAGTCTTTCAGGGGTCGCTGGGGGTTGATCCAGAGCCTTACCTCGTCCAGCTTGTTGGTGAGTGACCGGACATTCGCGAGAAAGACGCTTGGGAGCGATGGTCTTTGTGGAGCCCTCCGTAGCCTGTCCTGCACCCCCGCTCGCTTTCCACGTTTCTGCTTTCACTCCCGACGCTTGCTCCGTCTCCTACCCTCCGGAGTGGTGATCCAGGGGGCTGTTCTGCCCAGCTCCATCGGGATTTTGGTAAGGGTACTGGAGTACTCACACGCCAGTTTCTCGCAGCCACGTCCGATGTTGAGCAGTTCCGTGCGGCTCCATGTGCGACCCGTCGGGATTGCGGATGCGGGTTCCTGGATTCCTCGTCCTGGAGGGGAGTTCTTCCTATGGTTTCTGGGGTTTACTGGGGTTTCTAGGGTTCTAAGGGTTCTAGAGGTTCTGAGGTTCTTAATTACCTTACTTTCACAGCCGCGTACGGTGCCGGCTGCTCCGAGTTAACTCGGGCTTGGGAGCGCAAGCCGCTGAACGCGTCTGAACGCGCCGCCATATTTTCCATTTCAAAATGTAGTAGCTCTGGCACAATGGTGTTAATGCAGAGCTGAATAAAAAACATATTATCCTCGCATAGGTTCCCTGGCGGTCTTGGTGCTAGAGGATGAAGTGCAGGCCCAGGTTGACTGCATCATCCACATGATCTATTGGCCGATATGCAAACTGGAGAGGGAGCCAGCAGGGGGAATGTGATATATTTCAGCTTGGCCAGCACACGATCTCCCCCTCATCCTCCTACGTTCCATGGAATACAGACCCAGCCTACCAAACCTCTCACTACAGCTCACTCCCTCTAGTCCAGGCAACATCCTCGGAAATCTTTTCTGAACCCCTTTCAAGTTTGACAATATAGTTCTTATAATCCGGTGCCCAGAACTGAACACATTCTTCTAAATGACGGTCTCACCAGTCTGATACAACTGCAACGTGACCTCCCAACTTCTAGACTCAATACTCTGACTGATGAAGGCCAAAGTGCCAAAAGCCTTTTTGACCACCTTATCTACCTGCGACTCGCCCTTCATAGAACCATGCACCTGTACTCCTAGATCCCTCTGGGTTTAAGAAGGAACTACATCAGATGCTGGAAAATCGAAGGTAAACACAAAATGCTGGAGAAACTCAGCGGGTGCAGCAGCATCTATGGAGCGAAGGAGATAGGCAACGTTTCGGGCCGAAACCTTTCTTCAGACTGAATAAGGATCTCGGTCCGAAACGTGCCTATCTCCTTCGCTCCTTAGATGCTGCTGCCCCGCTGAGTTCTCCAGATTTTCTGTCTATCTCCTAGATCCCTCTGCTCGACAACACATACCCAGAGGCCGAACCATTCACTGTGTATAGTGCCTTGCCCTTGTTCGATGTCCCAAAACCCTCACACTTCTATGTATATTAAATTCCATCACCTATCCATCCCGCCCCCTGGCCAAATCAGATGCCAGATCCTGGTGCAATCTGATCACAACCCATCTTCACTGTCTGCAAAACAACCACTCACTTTTGATATCATCAACAATCTTGCTAATCTGGCTCTGTATGTTCTCCATCCAAATCATTGATGTAGATGAACAACAGTAACGGGCCCGCACTGAATCCCTGAGGCACACCCACTAGTCACAGGCATCCAGTCTGAGAAGCAAACCCTTACCCCACACCATCACTCTCTGCTTTCCTTCCATGGAGCCAATTTGCTTATCCATATCAGCTAGTCTCTCCTTGGATCCCATGCGATCTAACCTTCCAGAGCAGCCTACCATGCGGCACCTTATCGAACGCGATACTGAAATCAATAGACAACAGGTGCAGGAGTAGAGGCCATTCGTCCCTTTGAGCCAGCACCGCCATTCAATGTGATCATGGCTGATCATCCCCAATCAGTACCCCGTTCCTGCCTTCTCCCCATATCCCCTGACTCCGCTATTTTAAGAGTCCTATCTAGCACTCTCTTGAAAACATCCAGAAAACCGGCCTCCACCGCCCTCTGATGCAGAGAATTCTGCAGACTCGTAGCCCTCTGTGAGAAAAAGTGTTTCCTCGTCTCTGTTCTAAATGGCCGACCCCTTATTCTTAAACTGTGTGGGTACTGGTTCTGGACTCCTCCAACATCGGGAACATGTTTCCTGCCTCCAGCGTGTCCAAACCCTTAACAATCTTATACGTTTCAATGAGATATCCTCTCATTCTTCTAAACACTAGAGTGTACAAGCCCAATTGCTCTATTCTCTCAGCCTATGATAGTCCCGCCATCCCGGGAATTAACCTGGTGAACCTACGTTGGGCTCCCTCAATATCAAGATTGTCCTTCCTCAAATTAGGGGATCAAAACTGCACACAATACTCCAGGCGTGGTCTCACCAGGGCCCTGTACAACTGTAGAAGGACCTATTTGCTCCTATACTCAATTCCTCTTGTTATATAGGCCAACAGGCCAGAACTGCTCACGATACTCCAGGTGTGGTCTCCCTAGGGCCCTGCACAACCGCAGAAGGACCTCTTTGCTCCTATGTTCGATTCCTCTTGTTATAAAGTTCATGTACACGACATCCACAGCTCTGCTTTCATCAACCTTTTTGCTCACGTCTTCGAAAAAATCAATCAGATTGGTGAGACACGACCTCCAACGCACAAAACCATGCTGACAGTCCATAATCAGCCCTTGCCCTCCAAATGCCTGTAAATTCACCAAGACAAATTCATTGTATGTGATTACTTGGCCAATGAACTCAGTAATTAATTAATTAATTAATTAATTAATTCATTCATTCATTCATTCATTCATTCATTCATTCATACATTCATTCATTCATTCATTCATTCATTCATTCGTTCGTTCCTTCATTCATTAATTCACTCATTCATTCATTCATTCATTCATTCATTCATTCATTCATTCATTCATTCATTCATTCATTCAATCATTCATTCATTCATTCATTCATTCATTCATTCATTCATTCATTCATTCATTCATATCCTACCCCACAGAATACTCCCCAGCAACTTACCAACTACAGATGTTAACCTTCCCGGCCTATAGTCCCCCGCATGTTCCTTGCAGCCCTTCTTGAAAATAGGCACAGCATTTGGAACCCAGTCCCAACGTGCTTCTTCTGACTGTCCAGGTAGACCCATTGTTTCAGCGTGTTCTTGCCCCCACTGAATTACTTTCCACATACCTGGATTCCATCCTATCCCTCTGATCCAATCCACGACAGCTCACACGCCCTTGGTCAATGTTTTTCCCAAGGGCAAGTGGTATATTGCTGATTTTAGAAGAGGAAGGCCGAGGATGGATTAACCTGTCTTCATCCACGGTTCGATGGTGGAGAGAGTCAACAACGTTATGTTCCTTGCCGTGAAAATTTCTGAAGATCTGTCGTGGACCCAACAAATTGATTGAATCATAAATAAAGTCAACCGACTTGACTGTGTTAGAGTCGAGCAGAAAGGACATCGGTGTGGTGGTGAATGTTCTCCCGATCTTCTACAAGTCTAAGGTATATACCATATTGAAAGGTCGCCACAGGGCCTGGTTCGGCACTTCGAAAGCCCAGGAATGTAGGAGATTAAACAACGTGGTGGCCATCGACCTGCCCTATCCATCATCTATGTTTGTATGTTCTAACAAAGCGAATGGTATGTTAACATCGACAGCAAAAGGATTTGAGTATAAAATCAGGGAGGTTCTACTGCAGTTGTACAGGGGCTTGGCGAGACCACACCTGGAGTATTGCGTACAGTTTTGGTCTCCTAATCTGAGGAAAGTCATTCTTGCCATAGAGGGAGTACAGAGAAGGTTCAACAGACTGATTCCTGCGATGGCAGGACTTTCATATGAAGAAAGACTGGATAGACTCGGCTTGTACTCGCTAGAATTTAGAAGATTCAGGGGGGATCTTATGGAAACATACAAAATTCTTAAGGGGCTGTACAGGCTAGATGCAGGAAGATTGTTCCCGATGTTGCGGAAGTCCAGAACAAGGGGCCACACAGTTTAAGGATAAGGGGGAAGTATTTTAGGACCGAGATGAGAAAATCATATTTCACACAGAGAGTGGTGAATGTGTGGAATTCTCTGCCACAGAAGGTAGTTGTGGCCACAGTTCATTGACTATATTTAATAGGGAGTTAGATGTGGCCCTTGTGACTAAAAGGATCAGGGGGTATGGATGGAGAGAAGGCAGGTACACGGTACTGAGTTGGATGATCAGCCATGATCATATTGAATGGCGGTGCAGGCTCGAAGGGACGTATGGCCTCTACTCCTGCACCTATGTTCTATGTTTCTGTGTTTCTATCTTTCAAGATGTCAGATTAAATGAATGAAGATTCCCGAAATGCACTCGTCAATGGAAACGAATAAACGGAACATTGCGATTTCAGGCGACTGCTCACGATTATCGAGATTGCGGAGAGATGGTGCGGATTCTACCAGGCCTGTAGATTGCTCCCTCCCCCGGCACTAACTGTCCACTAGACAGAACATATAGACTGGATATCATCACCCATGATGACTGGTGCCCTTTCCGCGACGGAGGCACTTTGTGCCCGGACACCAAAGAGTTAACAGTAGATGTTTGTTCAGTGAGTGTGTGTGATTAACGTCAGTCTACACGGAGCCCGATTGTGTCACCCACCCTCTGGAGATTTCCCAGTTCCCAATATAAACCATTCCTGTTGTTGCTGGGATATGAGAGTGTCGGTGAGATCATCCCGCTCGTCACCGACAGACAGAGAGCAGCAGCTCCATCCACAGAGGGAGAAAACCCATTGGGAATCTGTGGACAATAAAGTGGAATGTTAGATGGATGTTTCGGAATCCGGGAAGTGAATGTCACCGAGTGTAATCGGGAAACAGTGAGAGAGTGCGTGCGGTGTTACACAAGTGGATCGGTCTGTGAAAACGGTAGACTGGGAAGTTACCGCCATGGAGAAGGGAGTCTTCATTTGGACCGGCGATTTTTTTAATCCTTGGAACAGCTTAAGTGATCGAATCTACCTTGCACTCAGAGTTATACAGCCTGTCCTTTATCCCGTGCTAGCCCTTGTTGCTCTTCCAGGTAAGTCCCCGTCCAAATTCCCGCGCAACAGCAGGTGAGAAACGGCAGTGACGGGGATCCGGTATAAATGTCTGTAGCTCGGACAATCCATGACGTACGTGTCCCTTGAAGAAATCTTCGACAGAGTAATGGGTAATGTGTTGATGCTGCCTGTTTGTGGGGATCAGAGGTTTATCACTATGAAGTTGAAATTATTTGAGTATAGGAGCAGGGAGGCTCTACTGCAGTTGTACAGGGTCTTGGGGTGAGACCACACCTGGAGTATTGCGTATAGTTTTGGTCTCCTAATCTGAGGAAATACATTCTTGCCATAGAGTGAGTACAGAGAAGGTTCACCAGACTGATTCCTGGGATGTCAGGACTTTCATATGAAGAAAGACTGGATAGACTCGGCGTGTATTCGCTAGAATGCAGAAGATTGAGGGCGGATCTTATAGAAACTTACAAAATTCTTAAGGGGTTGGACACACTGGATGCAGGAAAATTGTCCCCGATGTTGGGGAAGTCCAGAAAAAGGGGTCACATACAGTTTAAGGATAAGGGGGAAATCTTTTAGGACCGAGATGAGAAAAACATTTTTTTTTCATACACAGAGAGTGGTGAATCTGTGGAATTCTCTGCCACAGAAGGTAGTTGAGGCCAGTTCATTGGCTATATTTAAGAGGGAGTTAGATGTGGCCCTTGTGGCTAAAGGGATCAGGGGGTATGACGAGAAGGCAGGTACAGGATACTGAGTTAGATGATCAGCCATGATTATATTGAATGGCGGTGCAGGCTCGAACGGCCAAATGGCCTACTCCTGCACCTATTGTCTATGTTTCTATGTTTCTATATTCTTCCTCATCTCCTTCCTAAAGGAACGCCTTTTTAATTGCGAGGATGTGACCTCTGGTCCTTGACTGTCCCACTAGTGGGAACGTTCTCTGTGTAGACTTGTTTTCTAATTTTGCCCTAATGTCTTTAATCATATAACCATATAACAATGACAGCACGGAAACAGGCCATCTCGGCCCTACAAGTCCGTGCCGAACAACGTTTTTCCCTTAGTCCCACCTGCCTGTACTCATACCATAACCCTCCATTCCCTTCTCATCCATATGCCTATCCAATTTATTTTTAAATGATACCAACGAACCTGCCTCCACCACTCCCACAGGAAGCTCATTATGCTGCTGTCTTTGTTTATTAAATATGCGAGTTGGTTTTGCAACCCGCCCGCCTTGCAGAATTGATGTGTACATTCTGTGTGAGTATGTGTCACCCACCTGTGTTTATGTCGGCGGTTTAAGTCTATGTTTCTTACCATGCTGCTGTAAGCAAGATTGTCTAATGTACCATCACCTCCCTTGCACCGATGCAGATGGCAATAAAGTCCCTGAACTCCTTCCTTCGCTCACTTCCCTCGCTCGCTCATACCTATTCTGCTATATAATCTTTGATTCACTCACAGTGAAGCAAAGAGCTAAACTCCCATGGTGGTGAGAAATGGTCAGACACAGATCTGATTCTTTATCCCAACCCTCCTAACTGCAGCTTCTCATCTGTTAAGTAATCGAGCAGTTGCAGAATACTGTATTTCCTTCAGTAGTTACTACTAGTAAGCCTCGTTACACAATCTTCTACAATCCCAGAACAGGATTGTGCATTTGATTTGCCCCTCACCTCGATGAATCTGCCGAGTTTGCTTTGTCCGCTGGCTGTGTGTAATGTCTCTGTTTACTTCCCTCCCTCCTCACAGTGAACACGCTGACCATTGTGGTCCTGTCCCGGGGAAAGTGCGGTCTCTCCACTGGTGTCACTCGCTACCTGATGGCCATGGCATCGGCCGATCTACTGGTCATTATTGTCGACCTGATAATGAGGCAGATTCCCATTGCTTACGATGTAGCATTTCGGTTCCTGGAGGTTGTGCCAGTGTGTAATATCCACGCCTTCTTCCTTTACGCCGTCACCGACTGTTCTGTCTGGTTCACCGTCACCTTCACATTTGATCGATTTGTGGCCATTTGTTGCCAGAAGCTGAAAACAAACTATTGCACCGAGAGAACAGCGGCTGTGGTTCTTGGGACAGTGACCGTGCTGAGCTGTTTAAAGAACACCTTCTGGTATTTTATGTTGAGCGGTGGGTACTTGCTATTTAATGACCCATGGTTTTGTTGGGGAAGATCCGGTGTTTATGGCTCACTGGCCTGGGGAATCGGTGAGTTTCTCCAGTATCTCATCACCCCCGTGATGCCATTTGTCCTCATTGTTGTGTTCAACACTTTGACCATCAGACACGTGTTAGTGGCGAGCAGAGCCCGCAGGAGACTCCGGGGTCCCA
>NW_022630522.1:41537-101712 GCF_010909765.2 Amblyraja radiata | reverse complement strand
CCCCCCCCAGAAAGTTAGGTAAATATCAGCCAACTTGTAAAGCTGGTGTAAAGACATCGTCAACTTTATGCAAATGAGAGTATAGCTGGTTTAATTTCATCTTAAAGATACATTCATTTCACTTTTATACAATTAAATGATAATGATATTGTCACAGTGAAGCTTATTTACAGTTCATTCAATTATTTTGAATAGATTCGTATCCAGTTCAGAAGGTGTTATTGCTAATATAGATTCAAAAAAGACTACTTGTATGATGTTAATTAGTCATGTTTTTGTTTACTTCCAGGTTCTGCTATTTGCAGCTCAACAAAATCTACTGGCGTCTTAACAGAGAAAATAATTTCCATATCTGAGGAGTGGGCGATGTTTAAGTTCCAGTCATCAGTCTCAAGCAGACCAACAGCCCTGGCCTCCTTGAGAAACAAGATCAGACGGCATGAGATGTCCAGGGCACACGAAATAGCTCAGGAGCTCACTGAAAAGGGTGGAAAGGATTTACTTGGGAATCTTGTGAGAGCTGTGTCAGACACTGTGTTAGCTGAGACAAATGCTGTATTCAGAACAGCATATTATCTTGCCAAGATGAACCGACCTTTCTCTGACCATGACGATCTCATTGAGCTTCAGGAAAAAAACGGTGTCAACATGGGCACAAGTCTGCACTCAAGGTTCAGTTCAACAAAAATGGTGGAACACATAGCAAAAAAAGAAGCAGACAAAAATAGTTGACAGCATTGTGTCATCTTCAAGCAAGCTGTCTGTTCTCATTGATGAGGAAACTTCTCTCAGCCATAAATCAGCCATGTTTGTCAATGTGAAGGCCTCTTTAGATGGAGCTACTGAATTTGTTTTTTTTGGACCTGGTGGAGCTGGAAAGCCAGAGGGCAGAGTCTATAGAGGAAGCTCTATTAAACTGTTTGGACACTGCAGGCTTTAGTGAAGAGTTGCTTCAAAACAACTGGATCTCATTTGTTTCTGATGGAGCCAGTGTTATGTTAGGCAAAAACTCTGGTGTGGCAACCCGGCTGACTGCAAGGTACCCTAACCTCTTCACATGGCACTGTATGAACCACCGTCTAGAACTGGCTGTAAATGATGCTGTGGATGAGGTTCAGGCAGTCAACCACTTCAAAGTTTTCATGGACAAACTCCACAATCTCTACAGTCAGTCCAATAAAAATTCACGGGAACTTATGGAAGCAGCACAAGAAGTGGGCTCACAAGTCCTGAAGATTGGCAGAGTTTTAAGCACCCGATGGGTTGCCAGCAGTTTCCGTTCTGTAAAGGCTGTGTGGAGGTCATACGAAGCACTTAACAGACACTTTGAGAATGCTGCAGGAGACCAAACAAGAAACGGCAAAGAGAGGCAAACCTACAGAGGCCTGGCATGTCGTATGCAAAGCAAAGCATTTCTTTGTGACCTTGGACTCATGTATGATGCACTATCTGAACTTTCAAACCTGTCCCAGCAATTACAGGCCCATTCAATCACACTTTTAATTGCAGAACAGCTGCTGAAGCGCACCATCCGAGTGCTGGCATCATTTAAAGATTCTCAAGGAGAGAAATTGGAGGAAGCATTGAAAGCACAGGCGTTGGGACAGTTTGGATCAGTGTCCCTGGAGTCAAATGCTAAGCTCATGCCGATCAATACAAAGCAGTTCCTACAAAGTCTGATCAACAACATGGAGAAGCGGCTCTCATTTAAGGATGACATTCTTCATGATCTCAGCATTCTGGATTCAAGCACCTGGCCATCAACACCTGGCATACGACATGGCGAGTCACAGGTAAAACGACTGTGCAGGCGATTCAATCTTTGTCAAGAACAAGCTGTCAATGGAATGAGAGATTTCATTGAGCACCCAGAGAGTGAACCTGAATGCCTCAAACCACTCATCCACAGCATGCAGACCATCCCTTGCAGCACTGCAGTGTGTGAAAGGGGCTTCAGTCTGATGAATATTGTGTACACAGACCAAAGATCTAGAATGTTGTTGTCTAGTGTCAGCAATCTGTAAGCCTTTTTGAGCCAAGCAAATATGTATCGACATGGTTACGAAGCCATCGCTCTGCCACGCAAGCAAGAAGGCAGAGCACACCTCAGATGCCTGAGTACAAGCAAATTTGGAAGGTTTTGTAAACTAGCAGGCTACTACATTGAAAGTGAAAAACAATTGTTGACAAAATTCCTTTTAGTGGAATACAAACACTTTTCCATACCTGCTACAGTAGCAGGTACGGAAAAGTGTTTGTATTCCACTAAATATCCCTCATGTAACTGTGTATTCACCTTTGTTTGTTACTTTTTTACAATGAAGGGATTGTGGTGTTTGTTTTATTTTGCATGGGTCATGTGCCCTCCGCTGGTCGTTTTTGCGGATGTACTGTTTTTCTTCTATGTTAAACACTGAACAGATGTTATTTGCATAGGACTTACTGTGATTGAAAACGTGTATTTTATGATGCTGTGTGATTGCTGTATTAAGTATGAGTGTGAGACGTCTTAGAACATTTGCTGATATGTTTTATTTATTTTAATTTATTATTTAAGTATTTTTGTATGGGAAACATAATTCTAAAGAACATGTTTTTTATTTTGTATTTTTGCATTTATTGTTTCTTATATAGGGTATTTTATTTTATTGAGTTGTAATTGTTTCTGACAAATGACTAACTCTGTTTTTTCTTGTCTCAAAACTCTAAACAGAGCATGCAGCAGCAGCAGCAATAAATGTCCTGTGCAAAAGACTCAAGTATCCCGTCGTCTCCTTAGCACATTAGTACTGAGGCTAGGCCGGTTACATATACAGTAGTACAGTGTTTATATAGCCAACAGTTATTTATTTATTGATGCTTTATAGTTTATTTGATGCTAGTGCCTAATGGTGATTTTAATTTGACTGTTTATTGTCCTAGAAACTGATGACAATATCGAGTGTTGAATAATCTCAATTACTTATGGTGGTTGTAGGCTACTGTATGCGACAGTGAGTGTGGCGGTGTTTATAGGACGGGTGTGGAAGAGGCTAGGAGGGAATCATCACAGTATACCCACTACAAAAAACTAGACTACACCACTGGCTATAAGTCTCATGGTAGATCCGCCCCAGCTAACAAGCCAGCATCAGAAGACATGCTCGCTCCAATAGGGACTGTAAAATATGTAGCTCATAAAGTATTTAGGGCTTTATAGACAAGAAGGAGGAATTTATAGTCTATCCTGGATTTCACAGGGAGCCAATGAAGGGAGTACAAGACGTTCGCGAGGCGGCATTTGGTTTACTGTTTTCAGTTGTGGTCACCCTGCTCTGTCATGCTTGCCACTAAGCTGTAAAGAGTGCAGATCATGCAGCCCGGACTTGAAGGTGTGAGCTTCCTCCAGGCAGAGGGAGGGAAGTCTTGTAATTTTGATCCATGAAGCGCAAGTGCCTGAGCGGTGATCTTACAGCGGTGTACACAATTACGAGAGGATAAGGTGAATGCCATTTCGTTTATCGCAGGGGGAACAACAACCTGAGGATGTAGGTTTAAGATGAACGAGGAACCGGATGGAGACCTTTCAACAGTGTTTCTCTAGAAAGAGTTGCGAGAGGATAGAGTTGAGGCAGGCACTAAAAGAACATTCAAAGTACAGCTTGATGGGAACAAGGATACAATGGTTTGGGGCAATATGGGACATACGTGAGCAGGGGGGACTAGTGTAGGTAGAGCATTTTGTTCGGAATGGGGAAGTTGGGCCGAATGGCCTGTTTCCATGTTGTGTGACTACGGTTATATGGCGATGACAAGTATGGGCTGTTCAGTCCGTCCGTTTAATACAATGTACATGCTCTCTTCTGGCAAGAATAAATGCACCGTGTCCACTTGACTGAATTCCGATCTGTCCTTGTAACAGACACGGACTGTCGACCTGAAAGAGTATTCCTGTTCCTCTCTCTAGGGAAGCTGTCCGATTTGCTCAACACTAACATTCTCACCTGGGGATTTCTCATATTACCGTGTGCTTTAATATTTGGTACCAAATCCTGAATTCCATGACGTTGTGTTACCTCCCCTTTATGTTGCCAGTTGTAGAAGCCTGCATTCACAAACCTCCCATTCACCATCTAACTGTGCTTGACCCGTTAATTGGGATCCTATGCCCCTCATTAATCAAACCAGCGTCCACGATCTCTGCACAAGGGACACACGATGTCGCTGTGCTTACACCGCAGAGTCAAAACAACCAAACATTCAGAGACTCACCGAGCAGATGTGTAAAGTATATTATTCTCCGACGGAATGGTCAACCGGTGCTGAGTAAAGTTAGAATTTCATGAGATGTCAGAACAGTGGAACAAATTGCTGCGAAATAGGCAGCAAATGGCGGGGACAGGGGCCGGTGGGGGGGGGGGGGGGCGGGGGGGGGGGGGGGGGGGGTGGCTCGGCTCAATGCATTCGGGATATTGACGCCAGTTACGGAGCCAGTTTGTTCAACGGTATCGAACGAGGAAAACTTAAAACGATCATTTCACAAATCACAGATTCTCCACATGGACCAATATCAACGTCGACTAACTTTGAGGAATGAGGAATCATTGCTGCCCACATGTGAAGGAGAACCGATCACCACTGTCTCCTCCCCAGATGATGCTGTGTCATCCGTGTCCATAAAAATGCTCATTATTAACATCCATATAGATACTAATTATTCTCATATATTCAGACGCTCCAGGGGACACGAACATTTTATATTCCCTTTGAGAACCCGGTCCCCACCACCATTCCACCCACCCATCGGACACCCAGCAACAAGGAGACAGTTATTGGAAGTGATTAGAATAGTTTATTTCTGGTCATTATAAACAACCTGTTTCCTGTGTGATTCACGCACAAGGTGGTGTGACAGCGCGCTGTTGTCCCGTGAGTTACAATATCTAGTATTACTGCACCCGGACAATATTGAGATGACATTGTGTAGAAAGCAACTGCAGTCGCTGATTTGTTTCATGTGAACGCTTGGTTGTAACGTCAGCTACTAGGTGATATAAGTCGCACACCCGGATAACTCCTGAAAACATCGGTCTAAGATGTATACATCAGTTCAATGTTCTACTATATTTATAAATAAACTGGGAATACTAATGTTTCAATTATATGATTAATTTCACAATGAAATTCACGGGATATGTAACCACGGACCTCAGCTGCTCCCGGAACATTCTCTGGGTCAGGACATAAATACACGTGTTGGTGCAGGTACTCAGAAGCTGTAGCATAAACGAAATTGTCTGAAGATCACTAGCCGCGAAATACTCTGCGCCGAAAACGCGCTCAACCACAACATATACAACCATTGTACTCCACAACGCGATGAAACTGCCAGATATGCTGAAGAGTAAAACGATGGATTTCCTCCTGCTGTCCATCTCCGGATCCTTGCCATTCTCTCCACTGTTGCGGCCCCGGAGCAATCTGCGGACTCTACCAGAGACTAGAATGTATCTGGCGGTCAGTGAATTGACCAACAAAAACAAAACGACCGGGAGACAAACAGTTACAGTAAAGTACATCAACTCAAACGAAGTCCATGAAGGTGAGGTTAAGAATGACTGTGTCCAGGCACACCCTCTGGGTTTATTGTCGGTAATATATACTGACTCGAATGTAAAATACCACGGTACGTTTATTAAACAGCTTAGAACAATTACCGTTCCGATAACAACACTCGCCGTTCGCTCGGTGCAATATTTTATTTTCAGCTTTTGACAACAAATGGCAACAAACCGATCAAACGTGAACGCCACGGTGAACCAGACAGAGATTGCTGTGGCTGCGCAGGCCAGGGTCCAGTTAGCCGAGCACACGGGGGTGATGGTGAAGAACGACAGCGGGAAATACATACCAACAATGGACCATATTATAACATTAATGATGAGGACCATGAGATCGGCCGCTGCCATTCCCACCAGGTAGCGAGTGATGCATTTGGAGAGACCGCACTTTCCCCGGGACAGGATCACAATCGTCACCACGTTAACTGCGAAAGAAGGAACGAAGGATGTTACAGTGTGTGGCGTTCACAAAGAATACCCTGAACTGAAAGGATTTCCGAGTGACATTTACTACTGAGTTTCAAGAATAAATGAAATTACACGTCATATCATCAGTCAGATAATGAAAAGATACGTGGCACACACAGCTCACGAGATCCGTGTTGGATCCGCTCCTCTGACTCTGGCTGTCCTCCGGTTCCTTATCCAATCGATAGATCATTCTGTATGTTAGCTGGCTGCTCTAATTGCAGATGCAATGCAGATGACAAGTGTGCCGGTGGCTGTGTATGGATCAGTGAGGGGGTGTAACCTGCAGGGTTAAAGTAAATCGGAAAGTCGCCGAGAGGGTGACGTTGTTTCTCTTTGGGAATTGGTAAACTATATAGGCCGTATGTCCTTGTTACCGGAAGATAAATGTTGTTATTGGAGCACAATGTATGGAGAGAGGTAGAGTCATTCCGCGTGTAAACAGGCTCTTCGGCCCAGCTTGACCATGCCCCATCTACTCTTGTTCAACTGCGCATGTTTGGCCCAGTTCTTTCTAAACCCTTCCTATCCCTGTACCTATCCAACACTGGGTCAATAAACACAACCGCCAACCACAGTTTGTTAAGACCAGAGTCTGTAACTGGCGCAGTGACAGTTCAATTTGAAATCGTTCCACAGCTTCCAGTCCTGCAAAGGGTGGACTTATTGCAAAGCAATATTCACAAGGTTCTTTACCCCACAATGGTCCTGCTATTCCCCATTGCCTATTCACTCTGCGCTGTAGCCAACGCACATTTATCCTGCCCAATGTTGAACTTCCTTCACACGACACAATCAACTGCATCTTCACCCACCCCAGTCCTCCCTACATATTCACTCTGCTGTGTCCGCCGCACACTCAACCTGCCCAGCCTCTAACCGCCCCGCCTCACTCTGCCCAGTCCCCACCTGGCTGCATCTTGCGCAGTCGCCAGTGCATATTGACCCTGCCGAGTACCAACCGCACCGTCACACTTCCCCCCGTCCTGTCCACACTGCATCTACACCCTGCTCATTACCTATCGCAGCTTCCTCCTGCACAGACCTCACCTGCCTTCATATTCCCCATACTCCACAGCTCCATCGCCGTACCTATCCTCCACTGCACCTTCACCCGGCCTAGTTCCTACCGGGCCTTCACAATTTGGTTGGTTTATATGTTTGTAGATTACACCAACACGGCCGATGTACACAGCGGAATGGAGATCAGCTACAGCAATGGACGGCGAAATGACAGTTGGCCTCTGGTTTTAGCCCCCTCTTTTACGCGGCATGTTTGATAGCATGTATCCTGTCTACGCCCCTTAATATGTCCAAATGTTGGATCTTCAATGCGTAATTTTCGTGAAAGGAAAATAAACTCAGTCTATCGACTCTCCCGTCATAACCAAACTTTGCTATCGCAGAAAACATTTTTATAAATCTCCTCCCCACCTTCTACATAGCAATTAAGTTATTCCCACAGTGTGGCGACCAGAGGTGCCCAAGGAAGCGCAGATGTGAGCTAGGGAACATTGTATAAAGCTGTACCCCAACCACTCTGCTCCTGGTTTATTTGTGCGGCCGGTAAAATACAATGTTACACACATTCAATGATCTGCCTGTAATGCCGCCTCCGAAGATCTTTGGGATTGTACACTATCTGGTTCGAAAGAGATTACCTGCTGGGAGCCTACCCTATGCCCAAAGTTTACCCCCAGCTTCACCCGACCTATTACTAAATGGACAGACTCAGGAAGTTGTTGGTAGTGGGGAAGGGAATGTTGATGATGATATGTACCAAGTGCAGAAAGTTAGGAAATCTTCTTGGAGACGGCCATGGTATGGTATGCATATCTGTAACGGGATTTCTCCGATCAACCAGTTGCAAGTACAGTCATAGTGTATTCGTAGAAAACTTCTCACATGCATGTGGACAATTTGGCTCATTGTGTCTGTGCCGAGCAATCGGCATGTTACAAGTCACCGTGAAGATCCAACATTTGGACAAATTAAGGGGCAAAGACAGGATATATGCTGTGAAGAAATAATCTTCTAGATCAGCGCTTTCAATAATACATCCGAGGGTTTACATCTGAGTTCAGTCAAATCTTTCCTCTTCTAGACTTGCATGCAGAAATTTCTGAACCGTTCGCGACGTCTGAATAAATTTATCATCAACATCCATCTCCTCGCATCTTACTGGAAATGCCTGCTCTCTGCCAAAGAAACGGTTTCCCAATCATGTTGTACCGCCGCACCCAACCATTCCTAATCGCCACAACTCCTCTCAGCAGTGCAAAGCACCAGAGGTGCAGTGTGCTGACAGAACCTACATACAATTCTCAAACTGCAACCTAACTGGCGATTGACGTGGAATCATCAAACAGAATATCACAGCTCTGGGAAAAGATGCAGACAATGTGTTTATTTAAATACCAGATTGTCCTGCCTTGTTAACCCCGGTTTCATTTGGACACACAAGCTGGTTGGCAGAATAATTTACCAGGATACGGCATGGAGCTAGAAACGTATAAAATACACGCCCTTCGGCTCACATAGACAGGTGTCAAACGTCAAGCCAACATTTCCACGGATCATGCCGTATTAATTCAGCGACATTATCACAAATTCACCTCAGATACTATTAGTCATCCGCCGGAATACTGGTAATTTACAACAGCGAATTACCGACCAAACTGCATATGTTGGGTCGGGGAAGGAAACCGGAGCAAATTGGGGAAACAGGTGCGTTCACGAACAGAATGCGTAGACATCATAAAAAGCAGTGCAAGATCGATGCTCGTTGTTGAGCTGTGAGACCACAGAGCTACCAGCTACATTATTGTAGCGACTATGGAAACATACCATTCAGAACCAGACACTAAAGAGAGGCATGACTTGTAGAATACAAGTCGGGATTGCACACGCATGTACAATATCCACAATCAACAAATCTGAGACAAGCTGCAACAACGCACAGACAATGTTACCCAGAGTGGACCAGGTTAGGAACACGTTACATTGATAATGTAGTTCAATGATCCATTCAGTGAAAACATATCCCTGCTCCGGACATTCGCTACACTCCAGCCCTTGTCCTTTCCAACATCACTGCCGCTCAGATAAACGTGTTCGTTCCCTTCCTTGCTTAGAGAAAGTGCTTGTAGTGAAACTGTTGCGTTTCTCTCGCAACAGAGCAACAACCCTGGTCAGACACTGGGGCGGGAGCATCAACGGCCGCTTCGTTTAGTCCCGGGAAAAGCAAGAAAGTAATTGGCAGCAGAACAGTTTCCCTCAGTGCTGAAACAATCGAAATATCATGGATTATCTGAACACTTATCCTGATCATCTATCATTAATTATTTCAAGATGCATTTCACAAAGAGGGATATTAACAGTATGTTACTCCAACACCAGAATGTACTGTGCATTCACAATGATAATTCTGACATGACACTGGCGGCAGATTCGCAGATCCACGGCTAGATGTTTTGGAGTCCACATGAAACAGGACCATCTTGTCTGAGACTACCGTTTGAATTAAGATGGGTGGTTACTTTGAAATCAACCTCACAATTGGGCAAAAACCATACCCAGAATCATACAACAACGAAACAAGCGGATAACACGACACACAGCCATCAGCAACATCTCAGGTATAACGGTAATGAACTCGGTGTGTACATGTGAGTAACCTCTCACCGGGAACACCAATAGCGGCCAGAACTGGATAGTAAATCGACATAATTTGGACACGTAGTGAGACTCCCATGTTCACGATGATGTGACGACTCCTCTGTTGAATCGACACACCGGGTCTGCTGCCAAAACGGTGATGAGATGCTCACTTGATCCCTTTTTATAGCAAAGAGAAACCTCTAGCGGCATCAATCTCCTGGCCATCGATGTCATTTGCACGCACTGAACAAACGTGCCACGTCAGCTGCTCCCAAATTAACACAGCTGTGGGAATTACAGATTTAGAGTGACACGTTGAACATCAGAAAGCAGTCTGTGATTAACTAGTTATCACCTAGGCAATGAACACCAGGTAAAGATTACACAGTCTATGCTGAAATCGGGCAGGACTCACTGACCAACCTGTTGCTTCACTTTTATGAACAGATACGTTGCTGTCTATGTCCTAGTCCTGCCACATCAGGGGCTGTGGTTTACAATGTCTGACACGGAATGGAATCATTAGATGTAGCAACTGTGTAGATGTGATAATGAGGGATAGAGTTGCAATAATGCATGGGCTATAATCATGATAGGCATTGGTAAATGCCACATCACATATTCTAACAGCGCCTGACTGCGTGAAAGGAACAGCTACCATCCATACTGGGCCTGGTCCATAGGTAACTGATTGAAAGATGTATCACTGAAATGCTTTGCTTTGCATACAACCTCGGCAGCACACGTCTCGCCACGTGTTGACGCACCTAGTCCCACCAAGGTGATTGTCCCTACAGTGAAACTGGCGAGGAACGGACATAAATCTGAGGCGCCCTCTCAGAGACCAGAACAGCTCCACATAGCGACACACGGTCATGTTACACGGCGATCCTCCCATAATCCCGCGGCTCAGTGCAACAGGACAAACATCTGTCACGCTGAAATGACCAGTAGATGCTACATCGGCGCCTTGTAGATACCGACATGCCACCCAGTCTCCAAGCACACCGTGTATGCGGCTTTTCCCACCACATGAAACGTCAACTAAACAAGGGACATAGAAACATAGAAACATAGAAATTAGGTGCAGGAGTAGAGGCCATTCTGCCCTTCGAGCCTGCACCGCCATTCAATATGATCATGGCTGATCATCCAACTTAGTATCCCGTGCCTGCCTTCTCTCCATACCCTCTGATTCCCTTAGCCACAAGGGCCAAATCTAACTCTCTCTTAAATATAGCCAATGAACTGGCCTCGACTACCCTCTGTGGCAGAGAGTTCCAGAGATTCACCACTCTCTGTGTGAAAAAAGTTCTTCTCATCTCGGTTTTAAAGGATTTCCCCCTTATCCTTAAGCTGTGACCCCTTGTCCTGGACTTCCCCAACATCGGGAGCAATCTTCCTGCATCTAGCCTGTCCAACCCCTTAAGAATTTTGTAAGTTTCTATAAGATCCCCTCTCAATCTCCTAAATTCTAGAGAGTATAAACCAAGTCTATCCAGTCTTTCTTCATAAGACAGTCCTGACATCCCAGGAATCAGTCTGGTGAACCTTCTCTGCACTCCCTCTATGGACGAGTTACGAGTAACATTGCTGTAAGTACTCAGTCCTAAATCAAGTTCCCAGGAGCTATCACTGATTCCCGACCATATTGGCCTTCTGGCCGCCAGGGCAATGAAGAGAAGGCGGACGAAACGAAGGACTGGGCGCAGCAAGACACGGGAAGCTCTGTCTCGTACCACAGTGGCCGGCAGTCTCACCAGTCATCGAGCGGCTCCAGTTCTAAAGGACGGATCTGCGTGTCCGGGATACTGATATAGCGGCAACACGAGGGAGTCACTGATAACCAGGCTGTTCCCTGACCAATGTCACATCTTCAGATGTAATTGGCGATGCTGGCGGGGTGTCAACAGCTCAGGCATCGATACCAATCAGCACTGAGACCATTGTCCATCCTGTCACTGAGTACCAGACACGTCAGATAGATTAATGACGGGTCAACAGCTCAGGCCTCGATACCAACCCATTCTGTCACTGTGTACCAGACACATCATATAGATCAATGACGGGCCAACAGCTCCGAACTGGACCTCCATGACGCTTCCTGTATTAAATCCGCACATTTTATTCCAGCACGATCGGCGCCCTTGATTATGGGCGGATCACGTGGATCACACCATCGTGTGGAAAGTCGCCACACCCATTAAGTGGACAATGATAAAAAACCTCTGGATAATAAAAAATACATTGAATGCCCGGATATTCCCTACTTCATCTGCATTACCGATATTGGCTGAGTGAAACACGCGAGGCCTCCAGACAAAGAATGAATGATGCTGCCATTCCAAACCACAAGAGAGAACTTGTGGATGTTTGTCTGTTTCCTTTCCGAGGTCTTTCTACCACTCACGTCAGGTCATCCATTTAGATTCACACCGAACCATGGGGAATTGGTTGAGGTCACTGGTCGGAGTAGAGCGCTGCGGATCCGAGTTGGGTGAGTCAGTCAGCGCCGAACCAGAATAGGCTCTTCCTGAGAACCTACGTGATTTACCCCCCAGAGGTACAGCAGACATTATATTCACAGCAAACCAACTACAGGAAAAATGCCGTGAACAAAGGCAGCCTGTGTATATGGCCTTCATAGACCTGACAAAGGCTTTTAACTCGTTAGATGGCCAGGCTCTTTGGAACATACTATCAAGGTACGGTTGTCACGATAAGTACATCAGAATATTGAGGCTTCTAAATGATGGCATGTCGGTTACAATGCTCAGCAACTGCGGCTCTGAGTCCGTGCCCTTCACTGTGGATGCGGGGGTCATACAGGGGTGCATCATCGCACCCACCCTGTTTGTCATCTTCATTGCTGCCATACTTCACCTCATTGGTGAAGAGCTGCCACATGGGTTCCCAATCCTCTATAGAACTGACGGTGGGCTCTTCGACCTCAATAGGTTGAAGGCCAAGAGCAACGTCTGTAACACCACCTTCATGGAGCTTCAATACGGGGACGACTGCACCATTGCAGTACAATTTGCAGGTGACCTCCAGGACATCCTGAATGTCTTTGCCTGGATGCCTTTGCCAGATGTCAGGGCATTCTGAATGACTGAGCCTATCCTTAAATATCAGGAAGACCCAGGTTCTATATCAACCTCCACCAAACCAGCCGTCTACCCAGCCGACTATAAATGTATACAACTTCACTCTTGAAAACGTTGACCACTTCCCCGACCTTGGCTGCAATCTTTCCTCGAAAGCTGACATCGACTCTGAGGTCACCCATCGCCTGAATTGTGGCAGCAGAACCTACGCCAGACTCAGGGAAAGAGTCTTTGAGGCCCGAAGGCTCAACAAAACTGCTGGTCTACAGAGCCGTTGTCCTCTCCATCCTGTTGTATGGAGCCGAGTCATGGACCACCTACAACAGGCACCTGAGAGCCCTGGAATAATACCATCAAAGATCCTTATATAAGATTATGAGAATCAGCTGGGAGGACAAACGCACCGACACCAGCATTTTGGAGGAAGCCAACATGACCAGCATCACCACCATAATAATGCAGCACCAACTTCGATGGACTGGTCAAGTCATCCGAATGTCCAACACAGGTCTCCTTAAACAAATCATGTACTCTCAATTGAAGGAAGGTCGGCGAGCTCTCGGCGGGCCAAAGAAACGCTTTGAGGACAACATCAAGAACAGTCTGAAGAAATTCCATATCACATCAAGCAACTGGGAGCACATTACACTCGACAGGCGCTCCGAGGAAGTCCGTGCAGGAAAGAGCTGCACTCCATGAAATAAACTACGCCGTGTCGCAGAGAGAAAGCGACAGGACCATAAGGAGAGAGAGAGAGAGAAAGGGGCTCACCGATCACCAACCACCGACAGTTTCCGCTGCCCACGTTGCACCAAGGTGTGCGGATCGCAGATCGGCCTCTAAAGACACCTACACAACAACAAGTAGACGACCCTATGGAGAGGACAGCCATGGGCGTTTCGAGTGACTGCCGATGATGATGACACTTGAACACGCTGTATTGTCACAAATGTCTTGTCCACCAAGAGCAGGGTAATTAGAACCTCGATCTAACCGGACCCACATCATGTACCCTGTTAACGGCAGTGAAGCTGAACCAGCCGGCAGCACTGACTCACAACTGTGGGAGCTGGCGCTCAATTTGCCGCACGTCATTTCGGCCCCGTACGTGCCCGTTTCCTGCTAGAAAACGTCCGGTTACGGCTCGGTCAAAGAACATCATGCGGCCTTCCATGACGGTGCACAGACTGAGAAACAGCTGAACTGTTCCATCACAGGCCTGTGAAACACACGCAGTGCACTGTGTACACACGTTCCCATGTTACTCACAAAGGGCAGTGACGATGCTGACCAAAATAAAACTATAAAAAGCTCAACGTTGCACGGGACGGAAAATTACTTTTCTCCTCCGTCCTTATAGTAAAAGACAGATGTAGAGAAATCCACAGGTTATTCTATGTCTCATACCTTTATTATGATAAGAAAGCAAGAGACCGGCACTAGTGTCTAAATGCAATGGGCAGCACTTGACGGAAACAGAAGTATAATATGAAATGTGGCATCAGAACATTGAGTATAGAAGTTGGGATGTAATGTAAAATTGTACAAGGCATTGGTGACGCCAATTCTGGAATGTTGTGTACAATTTTGATCGCCAAATTATCGGAAAGATGTCAACAAAATAGAGAAAGTACAGAGGACATTTAGTGTAATTTTGTCTGGGTTTCAGCACCTTAGTTACAGACAAAGGTTGAACAAGTTAGGTCTTTATTGTTTGGAGCGCAGAAGGTTAAGGTGGGACTTGATAGAGGTCTTTAAAATTATGAGAGGGGTAAACAGAGATGACGTGAATAAGCTTTTTCCATTGAGCGTTGGGAAGATTCAAACAAGAGGACATGATTTGAGAATTAAGGGACAAACGTTTAGGAGCAACATGAGGGGGAACTTCTTTACTCAGAGAGTGGTAGCTGTGTGGAATGAGCTTCCAGTGGAAGTGGTGGAGGCAGGTTCGTTTTTATCATTGAAAAATAAATTGGATAGGTATATGGACGGGAAAGGAATGGTGGGTTATGGTCTGAGTGCAGGTAGATGGAACTAGGTGAGAGTGAGTGTTCGGCACGGACTAGAAGTGCCGAGATGGCCGGTTTCCGTCCTGTAATTGTTATATGGTGAAATATGGTTATATGCTGTCATGATGATGTAAATTACAACATCTCGGGTTGGCCTATGGTGAGATGGACCTTCTGAAAACCACAGCGAAGCATCGGAGTAGATAATGTAGGGGCCGTCAACACGACCAAACGTCACTGGAATGCTATTGACCGTTTTACATTGGTAATGGTTAGTTCGGACCAAGGACATACTAGCGCAACCACTCCGTGTAAGTCCACTGCAATGTACAACAGCACGAAACTTCGTGGAAAGGGCATACCGTGTAGGCATCTTGCCATTGCACCGTCAGACCACAAACTGTACAAGGTCGCTTAGCAAATACGGTATCCTGATCTTTGAAACAAGTGATCTATCCTGTACACTAAAACACACTGAACACATAAATGGTACACGAAGAATATTGCAGGGAAATCTGGGCAGACAATCTCAGATCAGGTGCAGCATCGGATAAATCCTAAGTGATATGAGTAGAATTAGGCAATTCGGCCCATCAAGTCTACTTCGCCATTCACTCATGGCGGATCTGCAGTATCTCTCCTTATGAACCCCATTCTTCTTGGTTCTTGGTTCTTGGTTTCTTGGTTTCTGCCTTCTCCCCATAACCTCGGTCATCTGTACATCAAGAAGTTATCTATCTCTGCCTTAAAAATATTCAATAAGGTTCCCCCTTATTTTTCTAAACTCCGGCGAGTACAAACACAGTGCCGACAAACGCTTAAACCTACTAATTCCTGGGATCACTCTTGTAAATCTCATCTGGACACTCTGTAGAGTCATCCTCGGATATGGTACCCAAATTTACTCATAATATTCCAAAGGCCTTAACAGCGCATTACGGAACCTCAGCATTACATCCTTGTTTTGTGTACAAGGCCTCTTGAAATAAATACACTGCCACTTCCTGCCCACTTTCCCAACCTGTCCAAGTTCTTGTGCAGAGTCCATGTTTTCACTACACTACCTGCCCCACCACCTATTTTCGTATTATCCGCAAAACGTGGCTCCAAATCCTTCAATCCTTTCTTCCAAAATCATTAATATACAACGTGAAGGTTAGCAGCCGCGTCACCGTCACATGCGGAACTCCGCTAGTCACTGGCAGCAAACCAGAAACATCCCTCTTAATTGCCATTATATTTGTTCTGCCATCCAGCCAACCTGCTATCCATGCTAGTATCTGCCCTTTGATACCGTGGGCACTCATCTTAATCAACAACCTCACGTGTGGCACCTTATCAAAGGCCTTTGGCCGTCTTGCTATTTATTTCATCAAAGAATTCCGACAAATATGTCAAGAGCGACCCCTCTTTCACTACAGCCTATTTTACCAAGAACTTCTCAGTACTATCTCATCCTTTATAATGGACTCTTACATTCTTACCAATCACCGTGGTCAGACTAACCGGTCTATTGTTCCCACTATTCTGCTTTGCTCCCTCCTTGTGCAGTGGGGTAATATTCGCAATTTTCCAATCATCTGGAACCACTCCAAACTCTATTGATTCGTGACATATCACTATCAATACCTCCACGATCTCTAAATCCACGTATTTCAGAACCGTAAGGTGCAGTCTATCCGGTCCAAGTGACTTATGCATCTTCAGCCCATTCAGCTTCACAAGCACCTTCTGTTTAGTAATAGCCACTCCACTAACGTATACCCCCTGACTCTCTTGAATTTCAGGCACTTTGCTGGTGTCGTGCACTCTGAAGATTGATGCACAAAGGTTATTCAAACTCCTCTGCCATTTCTTATCCCCATTATAACTTCTCCTGCATCATTCTCCAGCGGTCCAACGGCCACTCTTGCCTCTTTCTTACTCTTTGTATAACTGAAGAACCTCTTGCTGTCTTTCTTTATATTATTGGCTAGCTTCCCTTCGTATTTCATCTCTCCTTCACATATTGGTTTTTAGTTACCTTCTGTTTATAATTAAAAGCTTCCTAAACTTCTGTCTTTCCACGTATTTGTATTTCAAGAGGCCTTGTACACAAAAACAAGGATGTAATGCTGAGGTTCCATAATGCGCTGTTAAGGCCTTTGGAATATTATGAGTAATATTCTTTCCACCTGGGTTTCAGCAACTAAGTTACAGAGAAAGGTTGAACAAGTTAGGGCTTTATTCTTTGGAGCGCAGAAGGTTAAGGGGGGACTTGATAGAGGTTTTTAAAATGATGAAAGGGATAGACAGAGTTGACGTGGAAAAGCTTTTCCCACTGAGAGTAGGGAAGATTCAAACAAGGGGACATGACTTGAGAATTAAGCGACTGAAGTTTAGGGGTAACATGAGGGGGAACTTCTTTACTCAGAGAGTGGTATCTTCCAGTGAAGGTGGTGGAGGCAGGTTCGTTTTTATCATTTAAAAATAAATTGGATAGTTATATGGATGGGAAAGGAATGGAGGGTTATGGTCTGAGCGCAGGTATATGGGACTATGGGAGATTATGTGTTCGGCAAGGACAAGAAGGGTCGAGATGGCCTATTTCCGTGCTGTAATTGTTATATGGTTATATTATATGGTATCTTTGCTATGTGATACGCCTCCCCTTTTAGTTTTATATTGTCCTTGATTTCCCAAGTCAGCCACGGTCGCCGCTTTCTCCACCTGGAATAGAAACATAGAAACATAGAAACATAGAAAATAGGTGCAGGAGTAGGCCATTCGGCCCTTCGTGCCTGCACCGCCATTCAATATGATCATGGCAGATCATCCAACTCAGTATCCTGTACCTACCTTCTCTCCATACCCCCTGATCCCTTTAGCCACAAGGGCCACATCAAACACACTGTTAAATATAGCCAATGAACTGGCCTCAACTACATTATGTGGCGGAGAATTTCAGAGTTTCACCACTGTCTGTGTAAACAATGTGTTTCACATCTCAGTCCTTGAATATTTCCCCTTTATCCTTAAACTGTGACCCCTTGTTCTGGACTTCCCCAAAATCGGGAACAATCTTCCTGCATCTAACCTGCCCAACCCCTTAAGAATTTTGTAAGTTTCTATAAGATCCCCCTGAAACTTCTAAATTCTACCGAGTGCAAGCCGAGTCTATCCAGTCTTTGTTCATATGAAAGTCCTGACATCCCAGAAATCAGTCTGGTGAACCTTCTCTGTACTCCATCTATGGCAAGATTGTCCTTCCTCAGATTAGGAGACCAAAACTGTCCGTAATACTCCAGGTGTGGTCTCACCAAGACCCTGTACAACTGCAGTAGAAACTCTCTGCTCCTATACTCAAATCCTTTTGCTATGAATGCTAACATACCATTCGCTTTCTTCACTGCCTGCTGCACCTGCATGCCTACTTTCAATGACTGGTGTACCATGACACCCAGGTCTCGTTGCATCTCCCCTTTTCCTAATCGGCCACCATTCAGATACAATACAATACAATACAAATTTATTGTCATTTGAGCCCCAGTGAGACTCAAACGAAATTTTGTTTCCACAGCCATACAAACAAAAACAATGTCCTACAGACATACACACAATTAAGTTCACACAAACATCAATCACAGTGAACCCACTGTGTTGGAAGGCAAAGTATTTTCTCTCCCCTGCTCTCAATTTCTCTCCCGATGTCCAAGCCCCAGGCGGGTGATGCTAAGTCCCACGGCCATTTTAGGCCGCGCGGGGCGATTTACGGCCCCGCTCCCGGTCTGAAAGTACAAGGTCGGAGCCCCAGCGTGCGACGGTGAGTCCCACGGCCATGAAGCCGCGCCAGGTGATGTACGGTCCCGGTCCGGGTCGTTCCAACCCCGCGACACGGGCTGGAGAAGTCGCGTTGCGGGAGCTCCGGGAAGCGGTCTCTCTCTCTCCCCCCGGACCCGCGAGCTCCCGATGTCCCAGTCCACCGGACCTGCGACTGCGTTGCTGGAGCCTCCGAGCCCCAGGAGTCGAGTCGCAGCAGCGAGTCACCACCGCTCCCCACGCTCCGAGGCCGGCCAGCCTGAGTGAGTGAGTAGTCCGCATCTCCGCAGTCTCCCGAGCCCCCGGGTCGTTCAGGTTGGAGGCCGCTCCACGGTGCTAGGCCCCAACGACAGCGGAGACCCGACAGGGAAAAGGTCGGGTCTCCCGAACAGGGAAGAGATTTAAAACGGTTCCCCCTCCCCCCCCCCCCCCCGCCCCCCACATATACACATTTAAAACCAAGCTTAAAAAAACACAAACACTACATTTAACTAGACAAAAATAAAAAAAAGACAGACAGGCTGTAGGAGCCGCTGCAACGAGTCGCGCCGCCACCAGGAACCATAAGTAGATAATAGTCTACTTTCCTGTTTTTCCCATCAAAGTGGATAACCTCACATTAATTCACATTATACTGAATCTGCCATGCATTTGCCCACTCACCCAGCCTATCCATGTGATATTGCAGCCTCCTAGCATTCTCCTCACAGCTAACGCTGCCCCCCAGCTTCGTGTCATCCGCAAACCTGGAGATGGTGCATTCAATCCACTCGTCCATATCATTAATATATATTGTAAATAGCTGGGGTCCCAGCACTGAGCCTTGCGGTACCCCACTAGTCACTGCCTGCCATTGTGAAAATGACCCGTTTATTCCTACTGTTTGCTTCCTGTCTGCCAGCCAGTTCTCTATGCACATCAATACTGAACCCCCAATACCGTTTGCTTCGAGTTTGTATACTAATCTCTTATGTGGGACCTTGCCGAAAGCGTTCTGACAGTCCAGATATAACACATCCACTGGTTCTCCCTTTTCTACTCTACTAGTTACATCCTCGAAAAATTATATAAGAATCGTCGGACATGATTTACCTTTCATAAATCCATGCTGACTCTATCGAATCATTTCATCACTTTCCAAATGAGCTGCTATCCCATCTTTAATAACTGACTAGCAGTTTCCTCACTGCCGATGTTAGACGAACTGGTCTGTAATTCCCCGTTTTCTCTCTCCCTCCATTTAAAAAAAGTGGGATTACATTAGCTACCCTCCAATTCCTCAAGAAACTACTCCAGAATCAAAAGAGTTTTGAAAAATTATCACGAATGCACCCACTATTGCTGTGGCTACTTCCTTAAGTACTCTGGGATGCAGCCTATCTGGCCCTGGGGATTTATCGGCCTTTAGTCCATTCAATTTACCTAACACCACTTCCCGGCTAAGCTGGATTTCACTCCGTTCCTCCATTTCATTTGACCCCCGGACCCCTGCTATTTCCGGCAGATTATTTAAGTCTTCCTTAGTGAAGACAGAACCAAAGTAGTTATTCAATAGGGCTGCCATGTCCTTGTTCCCCATGATCAATTCGCCTGTTTCTGACTGCTAGGGACCTTCATTTGTTTTAACTGAACTTTTTCACTTCACATATCTATAAAAACTTTTGCGGTCAGTTTTTATGTTCCCTGCCAATTTTCTTTCATAATCTATTTTCCCTTTCCTAATAAAGCACTTTGTCCTCCTCTGCTGGACTCTGAATTTCTCCCAGTCCTCTGGTAGGCTGCATTTTCTGGCTAATTTGTATGCTTCATCTTTTGTTTTGATACAACCCTGATTTCCCTTGTTATCGACGGATGCACTACCTTCCCCGATTTATTATTTTGCCAAACTGGGATGAAAATTGTTGTAGTTCATCCATGCAGCCTTTAAATGCCTTCCATTGCATACCCATCGTCAACCCTTTGTCAATCGTCGATTGCCAATCTATCTTGGCCAATTCACATCTCATACCCTCAATGTTACCTTTCTTTAAGGTCAGAACCATATTTTTCTGAATTAATTAAATCACTCTCCATTCTAGTGAGGAACTCACTCATATTATGGTCACCCTTGCCCAAGTGGCCACGCACAACAAGACTGCTAACTAACCATGCTCAAGAAGGAACTGCAGATGCTGGAAGATCGAAGGTACACAAAAATGTGGAGAAACTCAGCGGGTGCAGCAGCATCTATGGAGCGAATGAAATAGGCGGCGTTTCGGGTCTGAGAAGGGTTTCGGCCCGAAACGTCGCCTATTTACTTCGCACCATAGATGCTGCTGCACCCGCTGAGTTTCTCCAGCATTTTTGTATACCTGCATAACTCCCCCTTCTTCATTCCTCAATATCCAGTCTAGAATAGCCTGCTTTCCCGTTCGTTCCTCTACAAGAAGCATCTGTCTTCTTCGTTTGAATGAAAAGATCCTGCATCTTCCGGATTATTTTCAGCAATTCCTGCCATTGCTGTTCCACGGTCATCTCTTTCTAGTCAACATTGGCCAGCTCCAAGCTCATGCTTTTGTGTCGGTATTGCTCAGCTGCAATACCGACATATCCGATTTCATCTTCTGACTGTCATATCTTATCATATAGTGCCCGCTACCTCCGACTGGTTCCTTTACCTTGTGTTCACCTATGAAATCCAGTTCATTACACAAAACTAAATCCAAAACAGCCTTTTCCCTGATAGACTCCACTACAAGCTGCTATAAGAATCCATCGCGGAGGCAGTCTATATATTCACTTTCTTGGTGTTCAGTATCAACCTGACTGTCCCAGTTTAACTGCATATTGCAATTTGCCACGACCACTGGAGCATTGTCTTTCTTACCTGCCGATTGTGTCTCCTGATATAACGTGTTCCCTATATCCTGGCTAATCTTGGGGGGGGCAGTAAATAACTGCAATTAAGGTAATTTTACCCTTACAATTTCTCAGCTCTACCCACAATGCCTCTACATCTTCTGATCCAATGCCACCCCTCGCTAAAGACCGAATTTAATTCCTGAGCAACAGAGCTACCCCACCCCTCTGCCCACCGCTCTGTCTTTCCGGTACAACCTATAACCTTGAATAATCAGCTCGAAGCTCCGATCCTCTTGCAGCCACGTATCTGTAATTCCCACAACATCTTACCTTGATTAAGGTGAGAGGAGGAGATTTAATAGGAATCTGACGGGGTGACCTTTTCACACAAAGGGCGGTGGATATATGGGACAACCAGCCAGCTGGGGTAGTTGAGGCTGGGAATATCCCAACATGTAAGAGACTGTTAGACATGTACATGGATAGGACATGTTTGGAGGGATGCGAGCCAAACGGGGGCAGGTGTGACGAATGTAGGTTGCAAATGATGGCCGTTAAGGGCACGATTGGCCGAAGGGCCTATTTCCCCGCTGTATCACTCTATGACTCTATGCCTCGCTGACATATTTGAAACATCAGGTGGAATCGGGGTCTCCGCAATCATGAGAGCTTGCAGGGAGTTGTACCAGGGTGCTGCAACAGATGGTTTCTGCTGTCTGCGTGGATAGTTCTCGTGCTCTTTAACTGGAGGGTAATGAGTGTCGGCTCTGTTTGAGGTTTACAAAACGACGAGGACTGTTGTGGGACTGGATGCGTGAGAAATGCATCGCCTTAGCACAGGTGTCCATAATCGGAGGTAAGACGATTCTGTTGACGGTTATACGCATTCTGCCGTATAAGGTGTTCTGCCACCGACCCTGAGCTTCAGGTATACAACGTGTTGCCTGATTTGGTAATGGATGTCCGCACTCTAAACGCTTTGAAAAAAAAACATTTTAGTGAGCTCATGAAACGCAATGATAAGTAAGGTTAACATCCGAGTGATGGAACAATGGAGAAGTGCAGATTGCTACATGTTGGATAGCATTGACACCTTGGGCAGAATGTCCTGGTTCTGTATTTCATTATCTGCAACCATGACTCCAATTAGCTCACGAGAATATCAGCAAACCCTACCTACAATCTTTGTTAATCTGTGACATATATATGAGCAACTGTGGTGTTTTGAGTCGCCAACAGCTGCTGTTAGATCTTGAATTCCATTCATGATTTCTGATGAGATAAATGTCTTCCATTGAGGAAAACCCTCGCATGGGAGGTCTCCGGGAGGCAGCCCCGGTTCTGTCGTCAATGTATCGGAAACATATTTGGGAGATGGTACCAGTGTACGCGTGGAACAAGTACTGTTCGACGTCAAGGACAAAAAAGGCCGACATGCCTGGGGCCTATCCGAACGCCCATGGCTACACCTTTAACTTGAAGAAAATGAATGGAGTCTGAAGATAATTTGTTGAAGGCGAGGACGTCTGCCAGGCAGGGAAGAATGCTAGTAGAGTGGAATCAATTTACTCCTTATCGAAGAAGAAGCGGAAGGCATTGAAACATTCCTCATGGAGATAAACACAAATTGCTGGAGAAACTGAGCGGGCAGGCAGCATCTCTGGAAGGTTCTGCCTGTCACCCTGAGTTTATCCAGCATTTGTCTCTATCTTCGATATAAACCAGCATCTGCGGTTCATTCCTACAGCTTCCTCTTTGAGGATGTAGGTGTACGGGGACCGTACGTCCGTGGCATAAAAGTCTAGAAATTGAAGGATTACTGAAGAGTTGCTTTTTTTTAATTTATTTTTTCCACTTCGGTTTGCGAGCTTTAAAAAAGGTAGAAATAAAAGAAGTAAGGAAAGTAAGCAAGAATCGTGAAGGTGCAGGAAAGTGTTGGGAGAAGAAAGCCCCTTGGGGAAGAAATTAGAGAAGGAAGTAAAGAAAGGAAATAAGACCCTAGAAAGAAAAAAAAAAGGAAAAACAATCGCTCTATTGTAACACACAACTCCGCAAAAAAGGATTTACCAACCGTGTTTTTAAAAAATATATATTTTTTACCCCCCGTTACCAGATCCTGGTACCATTTATATTTTAAATTACTGTTGCACCTTATGCTTATAATAGTTCCGTAAATGCAGAACACGTCTTTTGGAAGTGGTCTGCTTTGCCTGCTAGGAGGAGTCTCATCTCTTCCAATTGTAGTGTTTCGAACATGTTTGAAATCCACATTTTTATTGTTGGTATTGGAGCATTTTTCCAAAATTTGAGTATAAGCTTTTTTCCCATTATTAGCCCGTAATTAAGTAAGTTCTTTTGAAACATATTTAATTCTGGGGTTACCTTCCGATATTCCAAAAATGATCCATTCTGCTGTTGGTAGAGGTTTTATTTTAAATAATTTTGTGAAGATCTCAAATATTTCGTTCCAGAATTTTTGAATTTTAATGCAGAAAACAAAAGAATGCGCTATGTTAGCTTCTTGTGATTGACATTTATCACAAATGGGTGAGACATTGGGGAAAAGTTTATTTATTTTAGTTTTTGAATAATATAGTCTATGTAATGTTTTATATTGGATCAGAGTATGTCGTACGTTGATCGAGCATTTATGCACATATAGTAAGTGTTTATCCCAGCTCTCTTTTTAATTTTTTATAGCTAGTTCTTGTTCCCAGTCTTTTCTAATACCATCGGTTGTAGGTATTTCTATATTTAAAATAACGTTGTACAAGTATGATATTATATTTGCTGATTCAGCCTTTGTCTTCATGGCTTCATCCAATATGTCTGGGGACATGTTATAATAGTATTTTGTGTATTTTTCAGATAATCACGGATTTGAAGATATTTAAAATATTGATTATTTTTCAAATTATATTTCAGTTGTAATTGTTTGAATGATAATAATTTTCCTAATTCATACAAGTCTCCGAGCGTTTTGATTCCCGTTTTTTCCCATTGTGTAAATGATTTATCTATAATTGAGGGTTTAAACGAGGGGTTATTGACTATTGGCATTAGCAGAGATAGATTTCTTAATTTTAAGTTCTGTTTTATTTGTTTCCAAGTTCTAATTGTACTATGTATCATTGGATTTTTATTATAATTTTTGTTATTCAAATTCGTTGGCGAGAGGAGAGTCGCTCCTATATTACACGGAGCGCAGTCCTCTCTCTCCATTACAATCCAATCCACCTGCTGGGCAGAGTTGTCCAGCAGGTGAATCATATTTTTAATATTTATTGCCCAATTATAGTACATAAAGTTAGGGAGCGCTAGACCACCCATCTCTTTTGGTTTACTAAGGTGTGCTCTTTGTATTCTGTGGGATTTATAATCCCATATAAAGTTTGTAATGTCTGAGTCTAATTTTTTTTTTAAACATTTTGGAAGATATATTGGAATTGATTGAAATACATATAGTATTTGTGGTAAAAATATCATTTTTATTGCATTTATTCGACCTATTAACGACATCGGAAGCGTTTTCCAGAATTTAATTAAATTATTTAATTTCTTAAGTACGGGTTATAATTGGCATTAAACATACCGTGATAATTTCTAGTGATATCAATTCATAAATATTTAAATTTTTCTGTGGCTATTTTAAAGGGGAATTTCAAAAGGTGTGTTGAGTCTTTCGGTTTTATCGACATAATTTCACTTTTGTTCCAGTTTATTCTGTATCCTGAGAAAGTTCCGAAGTCCTCAATTAGGTTTAATATGTTTGGTATACTGATTTGGGGTTTTGTGATATATAGTAGTACATCGTCTGCGTATAAGGATATTTTGTTATTTGAATATTTTGTATTATAACCGTAAATGTCCGGATGTGTTCTAATTTTTTCAGCTAAAGGTTCAATTACCAGAGCGAATAACAGCGGTGATAATGAACATCCTTGTCTATTGCCCCTTGATAATCAGAATTTCGTAGATAGCATATTATTAGTTAATATTCTAGCCGTTGGTTTGTTATATAATAATTTTATCCATGCGATGAAGCTCTTTCCCATTTGAAATTTTTTTGCAATACTTTAATCATATAATCCCATACTACTTGATCAAACGCTTTTTCTGCGTCCAATGAAATGATAGATAACTCTTGTTCTTGAGGTTTGTGGGAGTGCATTATATTAAACAAACGTCTCAGGTTATTAAATGAATGTCTCTTAGGTATAAATCCCGTTTGATCCTTATTTATTAATTTACTGACATATTGACTTAGTCTTCTAGCTAATATTTTCGCTAATATTTTTTGATCCGTATTTAACAAAGCAATAGCTCTATATGATCCTGGCTCTTCTATATCTTCATCTTTTTTAAGTATTAGTGTGATCGTTGATTCTGCTAGTGTTTCAGGTAAGGTTTGTTCTTTAAAAGCGTATGTATACATTTTCTGTAGACGTGGGGTCACTGTGTCGTAAAAACATTTATAAAATTCATTACTGAATCCGTCTGGTCCTGGTGTTTTTCCATTCTTAAGTGTGTTTATTGTGTCTTCTATTTCCTTAGCTGTAATTTGTGCTCCCAGTTCCTCTTGTTCCTTCAATTCTAGTTTTGGAAGGTTACAATCATCCAAAAATTCTGAGATTTTATTATTGTCTATTAACGTTTTCGATGTGTATAAATTCTTATAATATTGAGCAAATCTTTTATTGATATCATTAGGTAGTGTTAATAATTCCCCTCTGTCTGATTTAATCATTAAATTTGCATGATCTTTTTCCTGGTTTTTCAGTTGGCGTGCTAAAAGTTTATGGGGTTTATCCCCAAATTCAAAACGTTCTTGTTTTGTAATTTGGAATAATCTTATAATCTTCTCTGATAATAATTTATTTAACTTAAATTTCAGTATTAAAATTTTATTATGTTTATCCATAGTTGGATCTTTAGCATTATCTATATCTAGTTGTCTGATTTGTTCTTCTAATTGTCTTTGTTCATTTTTATTATTTTTGTTTTGAAATGCTTGATACGAGATAATGACTCCTCTAATAAATGCTTTGAAGGATTCCCATAATAAAGGGCGATATATCTGGTGTATCATTTATCTAAAACAAATAGGTCCATCTGTTTTTTTAGATATATACTCCCGTGTGGGTCTTTCAGAATTTGCGAGTTAAATCTCCAGAACGATTTGTTCGTAGAGATTCCTTCCAATGTTAAAACGAAAGTTAGTGGGGAATGATCTGAAATCGTATTGGTGTGGTATTTAGGGTTCATAGTATAAGGGATTAGTTTTGAATCCACTAGGAAATAGTCTATACGTGAGTATGTTTTATGTACCATTGAATAAAACGAGTATTCCCTTCTAGTCGGGTTCGCGATCCTCCAAACGTCTGCTATATTTGTATTTTTTATATATGTATTTAAGAATTCACTAGTTTTAGATTTCATATTACCTCTTTGTTTTTGCATCGATTTATCTAAGTACGGATCTAAAGCACAATTGAAATCTCCTCCAATTATAACATTTTGGTAGTTGAATTCTGCGATTTTATTCAGGATGTTATTAAAAAATTGAGGATTATCAAAATTGGGCGCATATATGTTTACCAAAGTGATTGGCGTAGCATGAATCTCTCCTGTGACTATAAGGTATCTCCCTTCCTTATCTGATATAATATTCTTTGATTTAAATGGTATTCCTTTGCGAATAATAATTGCGGTGCCTCTGGATTTCGATGTATAGGAGGAGTGAAATGTTTGGCCTATCCATTTCGCCCTCAATCTCATCTGGTCTTGATGTTTAAGGTGCGTTTCTAGTAGAAAAGAAATGTCCGTGTTATATGATTTCAACTGAGCTAATATTTTGCCCCTTTTAATTGGTTCATTAATATCCCGTATATTCCAGCTACACAGTGTGATTCCTCCCATTTTCTTTTGTATGTCATCTTGCATTTTCTCTGATTTTATACCTTTATTCATTACGGTGCATCCGTACCTCAGGACTGTGGATAGTTGGGGGGGGGGGGGGGACGTTTATATTATTAACTTCCTTGGTAGATCCCTTTTGCGATTTTCCTTGGGGAAAAAAACCACATAACAGTGACATATTGTGATTTTTTTTTAAATTTGACAGGTAAAATTACAGTGTCTGAAGTGTTCGGCATTGTAATGCGTGTCCCACGCGTCTGTGAGGTCCGACATTTATTCGACTTCCGAAATTGATGATGTACTGTTAGCTCCGTTCCTTTTATTATCCTATCCCTAAGAAGGCGGTGCCATTTCAAAATCATCAATATCTCACCCATTTACAATATATATATATATATACACATATATACATATATATATATATATTTCATTCAGACATTATCCGATCTGTGTTCAACTACTGTGAAATTTATTTATCTAACACTTTATATATTTATCTAACGCTTTCATCTACTAATTATTTATAGTTAGTTATATCTTTGATAGAAGTAAGCTGTTAGCTGTAAGGGTTAACCAGAAACAGGCTCCTGGAATTATGCCAGTTGCCTGAGTCTCCTCCCTTCTTCACACGAACTACATAACACTTAACCTTTCAATATTATCTACTTTAGTTCTAAAATTTGTCATCTCTATATACGAGCTAGTCAGTCTTATTAGCAGATTATTACATTTTACCCATTATATAGTTCAGGTTAGTTTCCATTATATTTCTATATTAATATTGTTAGTTATTATTAATTCTCTATATTTTGTAAAACTGTTTTAAAAACTTAATTCGCCATTCGTCCTTGTAATGTTTCCACATTCGGGTCTGCTGTTCATCTTTGGTTTAGCTTATCAGTCTTTCCTTCATTTTGAACAAAGGATGTCCTTGAGTTAAATCCCAAGGCGTCCAAAGGAGATAAGGTGTCTAGACAAACGCACGTGGAAATTTTCTTCCATTTTAAACTTTTAGAGAATGTTGTTTCTTCCCTTGTCTTCGGGTGTTCTCTGTGAGATAATAAAAGGCAAGAAACTGTCCATATCATCCCGCTTGTGTGGTTAATCTTCTGTTTCTGCCTCTGCCACAATCTCTTTGGCATATTTATAAGATGCGTCCGAGTTAGTGAAAGTTTTCTCTTTTCCCTTGAAAGTAATGCGCATTCTGGCCGGATAAAAAACGCCACATCTAACATCTTTAACTCCATAGAGAATCTGTCTTGTCTGTTCAAACTTTTTTCTCTTTTGAACGATCTCATAGGGATAATCCCGGAGGAGTTTGATAGTGTCTTTTCCAAAGGTCATTTTCACTCCATATTTGATTTTTTTCATCAGCTCTTCAAGTGCTGAAATGTCCCGAAGTTTGACTATGATCTGTCGTGGGTGGGCTGGATCTGCTTGAGATCTTGGCTTAAATCTAGGTATTCGATGTGCCACTTCGATTTCCGGTTCCACAGGTAGATTGAGTACATGTTTGATTAGGTTGGCAGTGAACTCACGAGCGTTGTTCCCCTCTGCCCCTTCTGTTACTCCCAATATTCGTAGATGTTGGCGTCGTGAGCGAGCTTCAAGATCAAGGCATTTATCTGAGACTTTCGCCAGTTGACTCTTGAGGCTGTCTAGTTCTAGCTTCATTCCCTGCATTCCCTGCATATCTTCAGCCATTTGTTCAACCACTGTTTCCATGTCTTTTATTTCGGTTCCATGTGAAGAAACAATTACATTCACAGCCTCAAACTTCTTCTCAGTTTCTTCTTCGCCTTTCTTAATTCTCCCCATTAGCTCTCCATGCACATCCTCAATTCGTTTTTGTATAATGCCAATGCAGTCAATCATTTTTTGATTACCAGCATTAATGTTTGCCATATTTTCCATTGATTTAACATTCATATTTTCCATCATTTTTAAGTTTCCAGCCTCAATATCCTTTCTCAAATCTCTTACCGAGCTCTTTATCTCCTCCATTTCATTTTTCTCCTTAGTAGCCATCTCAGTCTTGGATCTTGTAGCCATTCCAGAATCCACCTCAGAGGTCTGTTCTTCAGTTTTCTGTGTTTTCAACAGTTTTGAGATGTTTCTATGCGGGCTCTTAGCTGGAGACGTTTTTTTCATTTAAAGTGCTTTTTCCTCCGTTTAGATCGCGGCAATTACTGATGACGTCATCAGCGCGACGTCCCGGGGCTCCGGTGAGTTTTTGAATTGGTCCCGACTTCCAGACCCGATTTTACCGCGAAAAATCGCGTTTCTACAGTAACGGGGCTAAAAGTTGCGACTGAAGAAAGACTGGATAGACTCGGCTTGTACTCGCTAGGATTTAGGAGATTGAGGGGGGATCTTATAGAAACTTACAAAATTAATCAGGGGTTGGACAGGCTAGATGCAGGAAGATTGTTCCCGATGTTGGGGAAGTCCAGAACAAGGAGTCACAGTTTAAGGATAAGGGGGAAATCTTTTAGGACCGAGATGAGAAAAACTTTTTTTCACACACAGAGAGTGGTGAATCTGTGGAATTCTCTGCCACAGAAGGTAGTTGAGGCCACAGTTCATTGGCTATATTTAAGAGGGAGTTAGATGTGGCCCTTGTGGCTCAAGGGAGCAGGAGGTTTGGAGAGAAGGCAGGTACTGGATATTGAGTTGGATGATCAGCCATGATCATATCGAATGGCGGTGCAGGCTCGAAGGACCAAATGGCCTACTCCTGCACCTATCGTCTATGTTTCTATAGGTACACAAAATTGCTGGAAAAACTCAGCGGGTGCAGCAGCATCTATGGAGCCTATTTCCTTCGCTCCATAGATGCTGCTGCACCCGCTGAGTTTCTCCAGCAATTTTGTGCACCTTCGATCTTCCAGCATCTGCAGATCCTTCTTGAACACGTCTATGTTTCTATGAGAGGCAGCATCTCTGAAGAAGGGTCTCGACCCGAAATGTCACTCGTTCCTTCTCTCCTGGGTTGCTGCTTGTCCCGCTGAGTTACTCCAGCATATTGTGTCTACCTTTAGCACATTGTAGGCACGTGAACCGACACAAGACGAGACTTTGAGCTTGTCCGATCCCGACAACCACGGACGCTATCACACACGGCGAAAGTCTGGACGCACGTTATTGCGAGACAAAGTCAAACGACAAAGTCTATTTTATTCGCCACTCACGTGTACCCGAATGTGCAGTGAAATGAATTTGCCAGCAGCGATACAACAAAAGAGAGAGAGAGTACAGAGGCGATTTACTAGAATGTTGCCTGGGTTTCAACAACTAGGTTACAGAGAAAGGTTGAATAAGTTAGGTCTTTATTCTTTGGAGCGCAGAAGGTGAAGGGAACTCTTGATAGAGGTCTTTAACATGATGAGAGGGATAGACAGAGTTGACGTGGATAAGCTTTTCCCATTGAGAGTAGTGGCTAAAGGGATCAGGGGGTATGGAGAGAAGGCAGATACAGGATACTGAGTTGGATGATCAGCCATGATCATATTGAATGGCGGTGCAGGCTCGAAGGGCCGAATGGCCTCTACTCCTGCACCTATTGTCTAAGTTTCTATGTTTCTACACACCCAAACATTTTTAAAAGAGTCGAAATAACAAACACGCTGCTGCCAGGGCAGCCGACTTGCAGCGCCCCAAATAGACGCGCTGTGATTTATCAGCGTGTCCACGGTCCACTCCCTGAGCTGACTGCTGGTGAGGAATTTCACTTCACTCCCTGTGTATTTGTGACAATAAACTGATCACAATGCAAATCTAACATTTGGTCACATAACCCTCTGTTGGAGAGCAGCAGAACTGGCGGATCAAGTGAGATGACAAACAGCGTCGTGGGAGAGTTTCGGCTCGATCGGATGGATGTTGATCGAGTTGGGGATTGTGTTCCCGGCCTGCGCTGGGAGCTACGGTGATTAAAGCTGACACTTAGAGCTCCAGGAACCCAGGTTCGATTCCCACCTCTGTCGCTTCTCCATGTGGTTTCTCCATGCTCCTGTGCCTTGGCACATTGTGTTTAGTTTATCATCATGTCTACCGAGATGGAGTAAAAAGCTCTTAGGTTAGTTCAGTTTGGAGATACAGCGTGCAGCGTGGCCCTTCGTCCCAGCGAGTCTGCACCAACATGCAGTTCCCGCACAGTAACACTACCCATACACACGCGACGGACAATTTAAACTTCTACCAAGCCAATTTACCCAATAACCTGCCCGACTTTGGAGTGTGGGAGGAAACCGAGGATCTCTGAGAAACCTGACGGGGAGAAGGTACAAACTCTGTACAGACAGCACCTGGGTCTCTGTCGCTGTGAGGCAGTAACTCTACTGCTGCGCCAACTTGTGTGTGAACTTTAAAAGGCAGTTTGTAACTTTATAAAACGTTGACCAGGCCGTGGTTGGTGTATTGTGTCATCCCTGCCAACATTTGAAAATAAAAATCTTAGAATTTAAAAATCCAACTTAGATCCTGGATTTTCAGGGTTTTTTGGTAGTTTTCCGATATCACAATATATTCAGAGGTGCCAGGTTTTGTCCGAGCATTTCAATATTCTAGTACCTGAAAATCAGTATTTTGCTGATGAAATCAGTATTTTTACGTGGTGCCATTTTTCTGAATAAAAATTATTGTTTTAATTTATTAAAGACTAGACCAAGTGCAGACCCGTTGGGTCTGTTCTCCCAACGTGTGGTTGTGGGGGGGGGGGGTGCGGCATGCAGCGTCACACACTAACTACCGCCCCCCCTCCCGCACTCACGCTAATGGAGGGGAGGAGGGGGGAGCGAGAGACAGAGAGAGAGAGAGGGGGGTAGGAGAGGGGGGGAGAGGGGGGGGGAGAGAGGGGAGAGAGGGGGAGAGAGGGGGGAAAGAGGGAGGGGAGAGAGGGTGTGAGAGTGGGGGAAGGGGGAGAGAGGGGGGAGAGGGGGAGAGAGGGGGGAGAGGGGGGAAGGGGAGGGGGAGAGATTGGAGGGATGAGAGTAAAGGGGGGGGGGAGAGGAGGAGGAGAAGGGGTAGAGGAGAGGGGGAGAGTAGAGGAGGGGGAGAGAGGAGAGGGAGGGGGAGAGAGGAGAAGGAGGGGGGGAGGGGGGAAAGGAGATGGGGGCGAGGAGGGAGGGGGAGAGGAGAGGGGGGAGAGGAGAGGGGGGAGAGGAGAGGGGGAGGAGGGGGGGAGAGGATAGGGGGGGAGAGGAGAGGGGGGAGAGAGGAGAGGGGGGAGAAAAGAGGGGGGAAGAGGAGAGGGGGAGAGGAGATGGGGAGAGGGGGAGATGAGGAGAGGTGGGAGAGGAGAAGAGGGGAGAGAGGAGAGGGGGGAGAGGAGAGGGGGGAGAGGAGAGGGGGGGAGAGGAGAGGAGGTGAGGGGGAGGAGAGGAGAGGAGAAGAGGGGGGGAGGAGAGGGAGCGGGGGGAGAGGAGAGGGAGGGGGGAGAGGAGAGGGAGGGGGGAGAGGAGAGGGAGAGGGGAGAGGAGATAGAGGGGGGGAGGGGAGGGAGAGAGAGTGCCTTTGTACTTCAACCCAAACCCAAACCCAAACAACCATTTGCAGGCAGTACTTTTTTTTACCTCTAACCATATTTTCAATTTCAAACCAAATTAAGGGTACTCACAGTGCTGTAGACATTTGTCAGTGTCATTCAAAGCTCTGATTGAGGCACACCACTTGCAGAGACTGATTGAGGCACATCACTTGCAGAGACTGATTGAGGCACACCACTTCCTGGTTTTTATAGTCCCTCCCCTTCCATCCAGCAGGGGCAGAAGAGAGAATGGGGAATGTTGTAAAAACATTAATATCTCTGTCAATTTTGATCGACGGGAAAAATCCTCGGCACACATGCGGCGGAGGGGGGCTCTGAGCGAGGTGGCCAAAAATGACGGCCGTAGGTGGCGGCGTACTCTCGGAAACCGCAGCACAGAAAGCCAAAAGCGGTCAAGAACAGAGTTTTAGTAATATAGATAAGGATAAGGGTACAGAGGAGGTTTACTAGAATTTTGCATGGGTTTGATGTGTTGGCCTTTATTAATCAGAGCATTGAATATATAAGTTGGGATGTAATTTTAAAATTGTACAAAGCATTGGTGAGACCAATTCTGGAGTATGGTGTACACTTTTGGTCGTCTAATTATAGTAAAGATGTCAATAAAATAGAGAGCGTACAGAGGAGATTTACTGGAACGTTGCCTGGGTTTCAGCAACTAGTTACAGAGAAAGGTTGAACAAGTTAGGTCGTTATTCTTTGGAGCGCAGAAGGTTAAGGGGGGACGATGGAGGTCTTTAAAATGATGAGAGGGATAGATAGAGTTGACGTGGACAAGCTTTTCCCATTGAGAGTAGGGAAGATTCAAACAAGATGACATGACCTGAGAATTGAGGAACAGAAGTTTAGGGATAACATGAGGGGGGACTTCTTTACTCAGAGAGGTAGCTGTGTGGAATCGGCTTCCAGGATAAATGGTGGAGGCAGGTTCGATTTTATCATTTAAAAATAAATTGGATAGTTATATGGACGGGAAAGGAATGGAGGGTTATGGTCTGAGTGCAGGTAGATGGGACGGGGAGAATAAGTGTTCAGCACGGACTAGAAGGTTCGAGTTGGCCTGTTTCCGTGTTGTCATTGTTATATGGTTATATGGTTATACTAGACTAAGTGGGACCCGTTGGGTCCCAAGTTCACACGGGAGGGCTGGTCCCCCAACGAAATGTTCCACCTCCCCACCAATTCCAATCTTGGTGGCCAGTGGGGGGGGGGGGCTTTCTGGAGTGCTGGTATGGGTTCTTGAGGTGGCAGCTCAGTCCCTCAAGCCTGATCTGCTGCCAGCTCAGTCCCTCAAGCTTGATCTGCTGGCAGCTCACTCACGGCTGGTGGGCTGGCAGTTGACTCATGACTTTTCCTTGAAATTCCATTTCAAGCAGGAAAATTCAAATCCATGTTCCTACCATTTCAAGCAGGGTGCAAGGCCACCAAATTCAAGTGCAGTTTCTTACCACTATGAACAGGTTGCAAGGCCGCCGAATCCAAGTGCAGTTTCCAACCACTTCAAGCAGGTGCAAGGCCACCGAATTCAAGTGCGGTTGCATTCCACTTCAAGCTGGATCCAAGTCTACCAAATTCAAGTGCGGTTTCATACCACTTTCAACAGGGTGCAAGGCCACCAAATTCAGCGCAGTTTCATACCACTTCAAGCAGGGTCCAAGGCCACGAAATTCAAATGCAGCTTCATACCATTTCATGCACGGTGAAACCACCATAAAACCACACAAAACACCAAACTCACTGTTCAGTTGACATTCAGTTTGTTTAGTTGATTCACAGCTCAGACAGAGTCATGACCACACACTCTCCCATCATGCAGAGGCTGAGCCACACCAACACTTCCGGGGTTTACAACCCCTCCCCCCGGAAAAGGTGTGGCTTTCAGGGCGTGTTTGACAGGATAGAGATTCTCAAAAAAATTTAAACGCTAATAACACTTTTATTTTTAATTGATGTGAAGAATTCACCTGCACCTGCTCTGCGGAGGGGGGACTGAGTAAGATGGCCAAAAATCACAGCCGTAACTGGTAGCGTTTTATCTAAAATCTATATACAATGCAAACAGAAAGTAAGTGCATTTGCAGTAGTACCTTTTAACTTCAAGCCAAATCACCCAAGCCGCCATTTGCAGAAAGTAGTGCCTTTCAACTTCAAGCCAAAGCACCCAAGCCAACATTTGCAATAAGTAACGCCTTTCAACTTCAAGCCAAAGCAGCCAAGCCGCAATTTGCAGTAAGTAGTGCCTATCAACTTCAAGCCATATCACCTAAGCCGCCATTTGCAGTAAGTAGTGCCTTTCAACTGCATGCCACCATCTGCAGTAAGTAGTGCCTTTCAACATCAAGCAATGCACCCACGCCACCATTTGCAGTAAGTAGTGCCTTTCAACTAAAAGCCAAAGCAGCCAAGCCACCATTTGCAGTAAGTAATGCCTTTCAACTTCAAGCCAAAGCATCCAAACCACCATTTGCAGTAAGTAGTGCCATTCAACTACCAGCCAAAGCACCCAAGCCACCATTTGCAGTAAGTAGTGCCTTTCAACTTCAAGCTAAAGCACCCAAGCCACCATTGTCAGTAAGTAGCGTCTTTCAACGCCATGTCACCATTTACAGTAAGTGGTGCCTTTCAACTTCAAGCCAAAGCACCCAAGCCACCATTCGCAGTAAGTAGTGCCTTTCAACTTCAAGCAAAGCACCCAAGCCACCATTTGCAGAAAGCAGTGCCGTTCAACTTCAAGCCGAAACATAGAAACATAGAAACATAGAAAGTAGGTGCGAGAGTAGACCACCAGGTCCGTCGAGCCCGCACCGCCATTCGCTCATGGCTGAACACTAAACAGACACACTTACCCACAAACAGTAGACACAAGACACAGAACACAAGACACTACCCTCCCCTTTATACCGCTATCACCCCTCTCCACCCCAAGAACCTCGCGATCTCCTGGGGGAGGCAAAAAACCGGATAAAAACCCAGGTCCAATTCGGGAAAAAAATCCGGGAAATTCCTCTCCGACCCCAATCCAGGCGATCGACACTTGTCCAGGAGATCACTCAGGTCTTACTATACTAACCATACCTAGGTCCATATCCCTGCCCTCTCCCCGTAGCCCCTTATCCCCTTGGCAGCTAAAAAACCATCTATTTTAGTCTTAAATATATTTAAAGTTTCTGCTTCCACTGCTCCCTGGGGCAGTGAATTCCATAAATTAACCACCCTCTGGGTGAAGAAGTTCTTCCTCATCTCAGTTTTAAAAGAGCCCCCCCTTATTCTGCAACTATGTCCCCTAGTTCTAGTTTCCCCGATCATTGGGAACATCCTCGGTGCATCCACCCGATCAAGGCCCCTCACGATCTTATATGTTTCAATGAGATCGCCTCTCATTCTTCTAAACTCCAAAGAGTAGAGTTCCAGCCTACTTAACCTTTCCTCATATGTCAATCCCCTCATTGCAGGAATTAATCTTGTAAACCTTCGCTGCACTGCCTCCAGGGCTAGTACATCCTTTCTTAAGTATGGACCCCAGAACTGTACACAGTATTCCAAATGTGGTCTCACTAATACTGTGTACAGCTGCAGCAAGACCTCCGTGTTTTTATACTCAATCCCCCCTAGCAATAAAGGCCAAAACTCCATTGGCCTTCCTGATTGCTTGCTGCACCTGCATACTAACTTTTAGTGATTCATGTACTAATACCCCTAGATCCCTTTGCGTTGCATTACAACGCAGCTCCTCCTCATTTAGAAAATAACTTGCCCTATCATTTTTTTTTCCCAAAGTGAATGACTTCACATTTATTAGTATTAAATTTCATCTGCCAAGTTGTTGCCCACTCACCTAGCTTATCTATATCCTTTTGCAGACTCTTCCTATCCTCCTCATCCCCTACTTTTCCTCCCATTTTTGTATCGTCCGCAAATTTTGATATATTACACTTGGTTCCCTCCTCCAAATCATTTATATAAATTGTGAACAACTGGGGTCCCAGCACCGACCCTTGCGGAACCCCGCTAGTTACCGGTTGCCATCCCGAGTATGAACCATTTATCCCCACTCTCTGCTTCCTATTTGTTAGCCAATCCTCTACCCATGCTAATATATTACCCCCAATCCCATAATTTTTTATTTTTAGCAATAGTCTCTTATGTGGCACCTTGTCAAAAGCCTTTTGGAAGTCCAAGTATACCACATCCACCGGTTCCCCTTTATCCACCCGGGTTGTTACTTCCTCAAAGAATTCGAGCAGATTCGTTAAACAGGACTTCCCCTTCACAAAACCATGCTGGTTCTGTCCGATGAAGTCATGTTTATCCAAGTGCCCCGTTAGTGTTTCTTTAATAATTGTCTCTAACATTTTACCCACCACCGATGTTAGACTAACCGGTCTATAGTTACCCGCCTTCTGTTTACTTCCTTTTTTAAATATAGGTGTTACATTGGCCATTTTCCAATCCACTGGGACCGTTCCTGCCTCCAGGGAGTTTTGGAAAATTATCACCAATGCATCCACAATCCCCACCGCTATCTCCCTCAAGACCCTTGGATGTAATCCATCAGGCCCAGGGGATTTATCCTCCTTCAGTCTCATTAATTTCCCTAATACCACCTCCTTGGTGATCTTAATAGTATTTAGCTCCTCCATTCCTACCGCCCCCTGTTTATCCAGCGTTGGAATATTTTTTGTGTCTTCTATGGTGAAGACTGATACAAAATACTCGTTTAATGCCTTTGCCATTTCCATGTTCCCCACCAACAACTCTCCAGTCTCACCCTCCAATGGACCAACGTTCACCTTAGCCACCCTTTTTCTTTTTATATAGCTATAAAAACTCTTACTATTAGTTTTTATGTTGTTCGCTAAATTCCTTTCATAGTCTATTTTCCCCGTCTTAATTAATCTCTTAGTTATTTTTTGCTGACCTTTAAATGCTTCCCAATCCTCTACCCTCCCACTATCTCTGGCTACCTTATATGCCCTCCGGTTCTTCCTCGACCAGAGGAGCAACCTTTACCCAGCCACTGACACTCTCCTCCGCTTAGCGGAGTTGGTCCTCACCCTCAATAACTTTACATTTGACTCCTCCCATTTCCTCCAAACACAAGGCGTAGCTATGGGCACACGCATGGGCCCCAGCTACGCCTGCCTCTTTGTCGGGTACGTTGAACAATCCTTGTTCAATGCGTACCAGGGCCCCATCCCCGACCTCTACCTCCGCTACATTGACGACTGCTTTGGTGCCACCTCCTGCACCCACACACAACTGACTGACTTCATCCACTTCACCACCAACTTCCATCCGGCACTCCAATACACCTGGACGATTTCCGACACTTCCCTACCATTCCTTGACCTCACCATCTCCATCGCAGGGGACAGACTCCTGACCGACATACATTATAAACCCACTGACTCACATGGCTATCTGGACTACACGTCTTCCCACCCTGCCCCCTGTAAAGACTCCATCCCTTACTCCCAATTCCTCCGCCTACGCCGCATCTGTTCCCAGGATGAGACATTTCATACCAGGGCATCGGAAATGTCCTCGTTCTTCAGGGAACGGGGATTCCCCTCCGCCACCATAGATGAGGCTCACACCAGGGTCTCATCCATACCCCGCAACACTGCTCTCTCTCCCCATCCCCGCACACGCAACAAGGGCAGAGTCCCTCTGGTCCTCACCTTTCACCCCACCAGCCGGCAAATACAACACATAATCCTCCGCCATTTCCGCCACCTCCAACGTGACCCCACCACTCGCCACATCTTCCCATCTCCCCCCATGTCTGCCTTCCGCAAAGACCGCTCCCTCCGCAACTCCCTCGTCAATTCTTCCCTTCCCTCCCGCACCACCCCCACCCCGGGCACTTTCCGTTGCAACCGCAAGAAATGCAACACCTGTCCCTTCACCTCCCCCCTCGACTCCATTCAAGGTCCCAAGCAGTCGTTCCAGGTGCGACAAAGGTTCACCCTTATCTCCTCCAACCTCATCTACTGCATCCGCTGCTCTAGATGCCAGCTAATTTACATCGGTGAGACCAAGCGTAGGTTGGGCGACCGTTTCGCCGAACACCTCCGCTCGGTCCGCCTTAACCTACATGACCTCCCGGTGGCTCAGCACTTCAACTCCCCCTCCCATTCCCAATCCGACCTCTCTGTCCTGGGTCTCCTCCATTGCCAGAGTGAGCAACAGCGGAAATTGGAGGAACAGCACCTCATATTCCGTCTGGGGTCCTTGCGCCCCTATGGCATCAACATTGAATTCCCCCAATTTGGCTAGCCTGTGCTGTCCCCTCCCCTTCCTTCACCCTCTAGCTGTCTCCTCCCACCCTCCCATCCGCCCGCCCTCGGGCTCCTCCTCTTCCCCTTTTTCCTTCTTTCTTTCCCCACCCCCCATCAGTCTGAAGAAGGGTTTCGGCCCGAAACGTCGCCTATTTCCTTCGCTCCATAGATGCTGCTGCACCCGCTGAGTTCCTCCAGCAATTTTGTGTACCTTCGATATTCCAGCATCTGCAGTTCCCTTTTGAATACCTTATATGCCCTTGCCTTCAGCCGAATACTATCCTTTATAGTTTTACTGAGCCATGGCAGACTGTTCTTACCCTTACCCCTTTTTTTCTTCATAGGAATAAATTTTTCTTGAAGGTTATACAGTATACCCTTAAACGTACACCACTGCTCATGTACCGTCTTATTCTTGAGTCTGCTATCCCAGTCAACTTTGATCAGCTCAGTCCTCATACCTTCATAATCCCCCTTATTTAGACTAAGCACCCTAGCCTGAGTTTCAACCTGCTCCCCTTCTATTTGAATATGGAATTCGACCATATTGTGGTCACTTGTTCCCAACGAGTCCCTAACTATGACATTTTTAATTAATCCTGCTTCATTACACAGGACCAGATCCAAGATTGCCTCCCCCCTTGTCGGTTCGGTGACATACTGTTCTAGGAACCCGTCTCTAATACATTCTATAAACTCTTCCTCTAGTCTACCCTGCCCAGTTTGGTTTGCCCAATTAATATGAAAATTGAAGTCCCCCATGATTACAGCAGTTCCCTTTTTACATGCGTCAACTATTTGCAGATTTATGTTCTGACTAACAGCGTCACAGCTATTTGGAGGTCTATAAATTACACCCACTAGTGTTTTTTTCCCCTTATTATTCTCTATCTGTACCCAAGCTGTTTCACTATCCTGATCCTTCAACGCAATATCCTTCCTCTCTATTGCCGTTATTCCCTCCCTTATTAAAAGGGCCACCCCTCCTCCCTTTCTTTCCTGTCTATCTTTCCTAATTGTCGAGTACCCCTCTATATTTAACTCCCAGTCCTGATCTCCTTGCAGCCATGTCTCCGTAATGGCCACGATATCATAACTATATATACTTAATTGCACCGTTAATTCATTTATCTTATTACGAATACTCCGTGCATTTAGATAAAGCACTTTCAGATGATTTTTACTACCCTTCCTTTCCGTTTTTGCCCCTTTTACATCTAGATCTTTATCTTCACAAATTCTGTCTCCTGTCACATTTTGAATTTCCGCTTCCCCACTGATACCCTGCTCTATTTCCTCTACCCCTGCCGTTATTACCCCCCTTGATACCTCCCCCCCGCTACTTAGTTTAAAGACCTCTCTACTGCCCTAGTTATATGATTTGCCAGGACCCCAGTCCCAGCACCGTTCAGGTGAAGTCCGTCCTTACAGAACAGATCCCCCCTGTCCCAGTACTGGTGCCAGTGGCCCAAGAAACCAAACCCATTATTCCCACACCAGTCTTTGAGCCACGCATTTAGCTTTTTAATTTTACGTACCCTCGCCGATTTGGCCCGTGGCTCAGGTAGCAATCCGGAGATCAGTACCCTCGAGGTTCTGCTTTTTAATTTATTCCCTAACTGCTCAAACTCCTTCAGCAGATCCTCCTTCCTCGTCCTTCCTATGTCATTGGTCCCCACATGGACCACGACCACTGGATCCTCCCCCTCCCTCTGCAAATTTCTCTCCAGCATCGCAGAGATATCCTTAACCCTAGCACCGGGTAGGCAACACAGCCTTCGGGACATGTTCTGCTGGCCGCAGAGAACCTTATCTACCCCCCGAATAATACTATCCCCTATCACTACGGCATTTCTTCTAACTCCCCCCTCTTGAATGGCCTCCTGATCCACGGTGCTGCAGCCAGGTTGCTCATCCCTCCCACAGCCCCTGATCCCGTCCTTACATTGAGTAAGAGCCTCGGTCATGCTCGTCAGGGACAAGGGCTGTGGCTCCTGCCGCATCTCCTCCTGGTTCCCCCTACCTGCCTCGCTTATGGCCACACCTTCCTTTCCTTGCTCACTGCCTACTGAATTAGTTAAACTGGTCGGTGTGACCATCCCCTGGCACAAAACATCCAGGTAATACTCCCCCTCCCTGATGTACCGCAGCGTATGAAGTTGGGTCTCCAGCTCATCAATGCGGAGCTGGAGTTCCTCTAGCCTCAAACACTTACTGCAGCTGTAGGGATCTTCTACATCAATGGTGTCGACAAATTCCCACATCTCGCAGTATTGGCACATCTCCTGACCGCCCATCTTATATAGGTAATTAACTGGTCCTGTTTAAGAATCCCCTACTGTATTGATACACCCCTTATTTATATAATCCTACCTCCTATAAATGGGAAAGTACTCACCCCAGCCGTAAATTACCTACTGGTTTGGCTGTCTAGTGGTAATTCCGTCCGCTCTTCCTGTCTGGTCCACTGCTCCCTTGCAGTGCGAGGCAAACCTCTTTGCCTCTGTTAGTCTCTGTTAGTCTCTCGAGCCGCGGCTCCGTCCGTCCTCCCTCGGCGACAGCACCTGTGGCACCGCGGTCGTGACGTCCCTTCCGTTCCTGCAGAGCCTTCCTGTCCTGGGCGGAGTCTGCAGCTAACTGTGTGCTCACGTCCGTTAAATCAAACGAACCTTGCTACTGCACACCCCAGGCGAATGGTGAGAAAGGCCTCAATCAGAAGCACCCAAGCCACCATTTGCAGTAACTAGTGCCTTTCAACTACATGCCACCATTTGCAGTAGGTAGTGCCTATCAATTTCAAGCCATATCACCCAAGCCACCAGTTGCAGTAATGCCATTCAACTTCAAGCCAATGCACCCGCGCCACCATTTGCAGTAAGTAGTGCCTTTCAACTGAAAGCCAAAGCACCCGCCACCATTTGCAGTAAATAGTGCCTTTCAACTTCCAGCCAAAGCACCCAAGCCACCATTTGCATTAAGCAGTGCCTTTCAACTTCAAGCCAAAGCACCCAAGCCACCATTTGCAGTAAGTAGCGTCTTTCAACTGCATGCCACCATTTGCAGTAAGTAGTGCCTTTCAACTTCAAGCCAAAGCACCCAAGTCACCATCTGCAGTAAGTAGTGCCTTTCAACCTCGCCAAAGCACCCAAGCCGCCATTTGCAGTAAGTAGTGCCGTTCAACTTCAAGCCAAAGCAGCCAAGCCACCATTTGCAGTAAGTAGTGCCTTTCAACTTAAAACCGAAGCACCCAAGCTACCATTTGCTGTAAGTAGTGCCTTTCAACTTCAAGCCAAACCACCCAAGCCACCATTTGCAGTAAATAGTGCCTTTCAACTTCCAGCCAAAGCACCCAAGCCACCATTTGCAGTAAGTAGTGCCTTTCAACTTCAAGCCAAATCACCCAAGCCACCATTTGCAGTAAGTAGCGTCTTTCAACTTCATGCCACCATTTGCAGCAAGTAGTGCCTTTCAACTTAAAGCCGAAGCACCCAAGCCACCATTTGCAGTAAGTAGTGCCGTTCAACTACATGCCACCATTTGCAGTAAGTAGTGCCTATCAATTTCAAGCCATATCACCCAAGCCACCATTTGCAGTACGTAATGCCATTCAACTTCAAGCCAATGCACGCACTCCAACATTTGCAGTAAGTAGTGCCTTTCAACTAAAAGCCAAAGCACCCAACCACCATTTGCAGTAAGTAATGCCTTTCAACTTCAAGCCAAAGCACCCAAGCCACCATTTGCAGTAAGTAGCGCCGTACAACTTCAAGCCAAAGCAGCCAAGCCACCAGTTGCAGTAAGTAGTGCTTTTCAACTTAAGGCCGCATCACCCAAGCCACCATTTGCAGTAAGTAGTGCCTTTCAACTTCATGCCACAAGTTGCAGTAAAGAGTGCCTTTCGACTTCAAGCCAAAGCACACCAGCCACCATTTGCAGTAAGTAGTGCCTTTCAACTTCAAGCCAAAGCACCCACGCCAACATTTGCAGTAAGTAATACCTTTCAACTTAATGCCACCATTTGCAGTAAATAGTGCCTTTCAACTTCAAGCCAAAGCACCCACGCCAACATTTGCAGTAAGTAGTACCTTTCAACTTAATGCCACCATTTGCAGTAAAAAGTGCCTTTCTACTTCAAGCCAAAGCACCCAAGCCACCAATAGCAGTAATAGTGACTTTCAACTTCAAGCCAAAGCACCCATGCCACCAATAGCAGTAATAGTGACTTTCAACTTCAAGCCAAAGTACCCAAGCCACCATTTGCAGTAAGTAGTGCCTTTCAACTTCAAGCCAAAGCACCCACGCCAACATTTGCAGTAAGTAGTGCCTTTCAACTTCAGGCCAAAGCACCCATGCCACCATTTGCAGTAAATAGTGCCTTTCAACTTCAAGTCAAAGCACCCAAGCCACCATGTACAGGAAGTAGTGCCTTTCAACTTCAAGCCAAAGCACCCAAACAACCATTTGCAGGCAGTGCCTTTTTACTTCAAACAAACCATATTTTCATTTTCAAACCACATTGAGGGTACTCACAGTGTTGTAGACATTTGTTCAATGTTATTCAGAGATCATAGTGACGTGACCCTTTGCTTCATCCACCTTGCAGAGACTGAGTGAGGCACACCACTTCCTGGTTTTATATTCCCTCCCCCTCCCTCAAGCTGGTGCAGCAGTGAGAATGGTGATTTTTTTAAAACTTCAAGCCAAAGCACCCTTGCCACCATTTGCAGTAAGTAGTGCCTTTCAACTTCAAGCCAAATCACTCAAGCCACCATTTGCAGTAAGTATTGACTTTCAACATCAAGCCAAAACACCCAAGCCATCATTTGTAATAAGTAGTGCCTTTCAACTTCAAGCAAAGCACCCACGCCACCATTTGCAGTAAGTAGTGCCTTTCAACTTCAAGCCAAAACACCAAACCACCATTTGCAGTAAGTAATGCCTTTCAACTTCAAGCCAAAGCTCCCAAGCCACCTTTTGCTGTAAGTAGTGCCTTTCAATATCAGCCGTTCAACGTCAAGCCAAAGCACCCAAGCCACCATTTGCTGTAAGTAGTGCCTTTCAACTTCAAGCCAAAGCACCCAAGTCAACATTTGCAGTAAGTAGTGCCTGTCAACTTCAGGCCAAAGCACCCATGCCACCATTTGCAGTAAGTAGTGCCTTTCAACTTCATGCTACCATTTGCAGTAAGTAGTGCCTTTCAACTTCAAGCCAAAGCTCCCAAGCCACCATTTGTTCTTAGTAGTGCCTTTCAACTTCAGGTCAAAGCACCCAAGCCACCATTTACAGGAAGTAGTGCCTTTCAACTTCAAGCCAAAGCACCCCAACAACCGTTTGCAGGCAGTGCCTTTTTACTTCAACCAAACAATATTTTCATTTTCAAACCACATTAAGGGTACTCACAGTGGTGCAGACATTTGTTCAGTGCTATTCAGAGCTCATAGAGACATGACCCTTTGCTTCATCCACCTTGCAGAGACTGAGTAAGGCACACCACTTCCTGGTGTTATATTCCCTCCCCCTCCCTCAAGCAGGTGCAGCAGAGAGAATGGTGATTTTTTTTAAACATCAAGCCAAAGCACCCAAGGCACCATTTGCAGTAAGTAGTGCCATTCAACTTCAAGCCAGAGCACCCAAGCCACCATTTGCAGTAAGCAGTGTCCTTCAACTTCAAGCCAAAGCACCCAAGCCACCATTTGCAGTAGTGACTTTCAACTTCAAGCCAAAGCACCCAAGCCACCATTTGCTGTAAGTAGTGCCTTTCAATTTCAAGCCAAAGCACCCAAGCCAACATTTGCAGTAAGTAGTGCCTGTCAACTTCAGGCCAAAGCACCCATGCCACCATTTGCAGTAAGTAGTGCCTTTCAACCTCATGCCACCATTTGCAGTAAGTAGTGCCTTTCAACTTCAAGCCAAAGCTCCCAAGCCACCATTTGTTCTTAGTAGTGCCTTTCAACTTCAGGTCAAAGCATCCAAGCCACCATTTACAGGAAGTAGTGCCTTTCAACTTCAAGCCAAAGCACCCCAACAACCGTTTGCAGGCAGTGCCTTTTTACTTCAAACAAACAATATTTTCATTTTCAAACCACATTAAGGGTACTCACAGTGGTGCAGACATTTGTTCAGTGTTATTCAGAGCTCATAGAGACGTGACCCTTTGCTTCATCCACCTTGCAGAGACTGAGTAAGGCACACCACTTCCTGGTGTTATATTCCCTCCCCCTCCCTCAAGCAGGTGCAGCAGAGAGAATGGTGATTTTTTTTAAAGCATCAAGCCAAAGCACCCAAGGCACCATTTGCAGTAAGTAGTGCCATTCAACTTCAAGCCAAAGCACCCAATCCACCATTTGCAGTAGTGACTTTCAACTTCAAGCCTAAGCACGCAAGCCACCATTGGCAATAAGAAGTGCCTTTCAACTTCAAGCCAAATCTACCCGCCACCATTTGCAGTAAGTGGTGCCTTTAAACTTCAAGCCAAATCACTCAAGCCACCATTTGCAGTAATTATTGACTTTCAACATCAATACAAAGCACCCAAGCCACCATTTGCAGTAAGTAGTGCCTTTCAACTTCAAGCCAAAATCCCCAAACCACTATTTGCAGTAAGTAATGCCTTTCAACTTCAAGCCAAAGCTCCCAAGCCACCATTTGTTGTGAGTAGTGTCTTTCAATATTAAGTCAAATCACCCAAGCCGCCATTTATTCGACGTAGGTAAAAAAAGAGAAGAGGTCCTGAAAGAATAATTTAGGGAGTTAGGTAGAGAGTTAAGGAGAAGGACTGCAAAGGTAACAATCTCAGGATTACTGCCTGTGGCACGCGATAGTGAGAGTAGGAATGGAGCGAGGTGGAGGATAAATGAGTGGAATAGAGACTGGTGCAGTGGGTATGGATTCAAGTTTCTGGATCATTGGGACCTCTTTTGGGGAAGGTGCGACCTGTACAGAAGGGACGGGTTGCACTTGAACTCGAGGGGGACCAATATCCTGGCGGGGAGTTTTGCAAAGGTTACTGGGGAGACTTTAAACTAGTATGGTTGGGGGGGGAGGGACTCAAATTGGGAAAGCTAGCAGTCAGTGTGTGAGGCAGGAGGCAGAGAATGGTAGCACTCTGACCAAAAATGTTGGGGAGAGAGATGAAAAAGACAATAAACAGAGAATAAGAGAGGGTGGGTTTCTTAAATGTGTATATTTTAATGCTAGGAGCATTGTAAGAAGGGTGGTTGAGCTTAGAGCCTAGATTGACACCTGGAAGTATGATGTTGTGGCGATCAGTGAAACATGGTTGCAGGAGGGCTGTGATTGGGAACTAAATATTCCAGGATTTCGTTGCTTCAGGTGTGATAGAATTGGAGGGGCAAGAGGTGGAGGTGTTGCATTGCTTATCAGGGAAGATATTACAGCAGTGCTTTTGCAGGATAGATTAAAGGGCTCGTCTAGAGAGGCTATTTGGGTGGAACTGAGAAATGGGAAAGGGGTAGCAACACTTATAGGGGTGTATTATAGACCGCCAAATGCGGAGCGAGAATTGGAAGAGCAAATATTTAAGACGTTTGCAGATATTAGTAGTAAGCACAAGGTAGTGGTTGTGGGAGATTTCAATTTTCCACACATAGACTGGGAAACACATTCTGTAAATGGGCTGGATGGGTTGGAGTTTGTAAAATGTGTGCAGGATAGTTTTTTGCAGCAATACATAGAAGCATCTACTAGAGAAGGGGCGGTGCTGGACCTCCTGTTAGGAAATGAGACGGGTCAGGTGGCAGAGGTATGCGTTGGGGAACAGTTCGGGACCAGTGATCACAATGCCATTAGTTTCAATATAATTATGGAGAGGGTCAGAACTGGACCTAGGGTTGTGATTTTTGATTGAAGAAAGGCTAACTTTGAGGAGATGCGAAAGGATTTAAAAGGAGTGAATTGGGACATTTTGTTTTATGGGAAGGATGTGGAAGAGAAATGGAGGACATTTAAAGGTGACATTTTAAGAGTACAGAATCTTTATGTCCCTGTTCGGTTGAAAGAAAATAGTAAAAATTGGAAAGAGCCATGGTTTTCAAGGCAAATTGGACACTTGGTTCGGAAAAAGAGAGAGATCTACAATAATTATCGGCAGCATGGAGTAAATGAGGTGCTTGAGGAGTATAAAGAATGTAAAAAGAATCTTAAGAAAGAAATTAGAAAAGCTAAAAGAAGATATGAGGTTGCTTTGGCAAGTAAGGTGAAAGTAAATCCAAAGGGTTTCTACAGCTATATTAATAGCAAAAGGATAACGAGGGATAAAATTGGGCGATTAGAGAGTCAGAGTGGACAGCTATCTGCAGAGCCAAAAGAGATGGGGGAGATATTGAACAATTTATTTTCTTCGGTATTCATCAAGGAGAAGGATATTGAATTATGTGAGGTAAGGGAAACAAGTAGAGTAGCTATGGAAATTATGAGATTCAAAGAAGAGGAAGCACTGACACTTTTGAGGAACATAAAAATGGATAAGTCTGCAAATCCGGACAGGGTATTCCCTAGGACATTGAGGGAAGTTAGTGTAGAAATAGCAGGGGCTATGACAGAAATATTTCAAATGTCGTTAGAAACGGGAATAGTGCCGGAGGATTGGCGTACTGCGCATGTAGTTGCATTGTTTAAAAAGGGTTCTAAGAGTAAACTTTACAATTATAGACCTGTTAGTTTGACGTCAGTGGTGGGCAAATTAATGGAAAGGATACTTAGAGATAATATATATCAGCATCTGGATAAACAGGGTCTGATTAGGAACAGTCAACATGGATTTGTGCCTGGAAGGTCATGTTTAACTAATCTTCTTGAATTTTTTGAAGATGTTACTCGGGAAATTGATGAGGGTAAAGCAGTGGATGTTGTGTATATGGACTTCAGTAAGGCCTTTGACAAGGTTCCTCACGGAAGGTTGGTTAAGAAGGTTCAATTGTTGGGTATTAATGGTGGAGTAGCAAGATGGATTCAACAGTGGCTGAATGGGAGATGCCAGAAAGTAATGGTGGATGGTTGTTTTTCAGGTTGGAGGCCAGTGACTAGTGGGGTGCCACAGGGATCTGTGTTGGGTCCACTGTTGTTTGTCATGTACATCAATGATCTGGATGATGGTGTGGTAAATTGGATTAATAAGTATGCAGATGATACTAACATAGGTGGGGTTATGGATAATGAAGTAGATTTTCAAAGTCTACAGAGAGATTTATGCCAGTTAGAAGAGTGGGCTGAAAGATGGCAGATGGAGTTTAATGCTGATAAGTGTGAGGTGCTACATCTTGGCAGGACAAATCAAAATAGGACGTACATGGTAAATGGTAGGGAATTGAAGAATGCAGTTGAACAGAGGGATCTGGGAATAACTGTGCTCAGTTCCCTGAAAGAGGAATCTCATGTATATAGGGTGATAAAGAAAGCTTTTGGTGTGCTGGCCTATATAAATCAGAGCATTGAGTATAGAAGTTGGGATGTAATGTTAAAATTGTACAAGGCATTGGTGAGGCCAATTCTGGAGTATGGTGTACAATTTTGGTCGCCTAATTATAGGAAGGATGTCAACAAAATAGAGAGAGTACAGAGGAGATTTACTAGAATGTTGCCTGGGTTTCAGCAACTAAGTTACAGAGAAAGTTTGAACAAGTTAGGGCTTTATTCTTTGGAGCGCAGAAGGTTAAGGGGGGACTTGATAGAGGTCTTTAAAATGATGAGAGGGATAGACAGAGTTGACGTGGATAAGCTTTTCCCATTGATAGTAGGGAAGTTTCAAACAAGGGGACATGACTTGAGAATTAAAGGACAGAAGTTTAGGGGTAACATGAGGGGGAACTTCTTTACTCAGAGAGTGGTGGCTGTGTGGAATGAGCTTCCAGTGAAGGTGGTGGAGGCAGGTTCGTTTTTATCATTTAAAAATAAATTGGATAGTTATATGGACGGGAAAGGAATGGAGGGTTATGGTCTGAGCGCAGGTATATGGGACTAGGGGAGAATACGTGTTCGGCACGGACTAGAATGGTCGAGATGGCCTATTTCCGTGCTGTAATTGTTATATGTTATATGGTTATATAGTTATAGGAAGTAGTGCCTTTCATCTTCAAGCCAAAGCACCCAAATAACCTTTTGCAGGCAGCGCCTTTTTTACTTCAAACAACCCATATTTTCATTTTCAAACCACATTAAGGGTACTCACAGTTGTGTAGACATGTGTTCAGTGTTATTCAGAGCTCATAGAGTCGTGACCCTTGGCTTCATCCACCTTGCAGAGATTGAGTGAGGCACACCACTTCCTGGTTTTAATTTCCCTCCCCTTCCCCCTCCCCCCAGCAGGAGCAACAGAGAGAATGGTGATTTTTTTTAAACTTCAAGCCAAAGCTCCCAAGTCACCATTTGCAGTAAGTAGTGCCTTTCAAGTTCAAGCAAATCACCCGCCACCATTTGCAGTAAGTAGTGCCTTTCAACTTCAAGCCAACACACCGCAGCCATCATTTGCAGTAAGTAGTGCCTTTCAACTTTAAACCAAAGCTCCAAAGCCACCATTTGCAATAAATAGTGCCTTTCAAGTTCAAGCAAATCACCCGCCACCATTTGCAGTAAGTAGTGCCTTTCAACTTTAAACCAAAGCGGGGGCAGCAGAGAGAATGGTGTTTAAAAAAAAAAAAACACGTTAATATCTCTCTGATTTGTCATCGATGGGAAAAATCCTCCGCACCCTTAGGGCGGAGGGGGGCTCTGAGCAAGGTGGTCAAAAATGACAGCCGTAGGTGGCGGCGTTCTGTCGGAAATCGCAGCACAGTGGGCCAAAAGCGGTCAAGATCAGAGATTTAGTAATATAGGTAAGTTGGGAATTGAACCTGTGTTTCTGGGGCTCTGAGTGTCAGCTTTAATCACCGTCGCTCCCAGCGCAGGCCGGGAACTCAATCCCCAACTACACCATCTTCCATCCGATCGAGCCGAAACTCTCCCACGCCGCTGTTTGTCATCTCACTTGATCCGCCAGTTCTTCTGCTCTCCAACAGCTGAGAGGGTTATGTGACCAGATGTCAGATTTACATTGTGATCAGTTTACTTCACACTGGGGGTGCAGTGAAATTCCTCACCAGCAGTCATATTAACATCGAAACATAGACAATAGGTGCAGGAGTAGGCCATTCGGCCCTTCGAACCTGCACCGCCATTCAATATGATCATGGCTGATCATCCAACTCAGTATCCTGTACCTGCCTTCTCTTCAGATCCCCTGATCCCTTTAGCCACAAGGGCCACATCTAACTCCCTCTTAAATATAGCCAATGAACTGGCCTCAACTACCTTCTGTGGCAGAGAATTCCACTGAATTACCACTCTTAGTGTAAAAAATGATTTTCTCAACTCGGTCCTAAAGGATTTCCCCTCTATCCTCAAACTGTGACCCCTAATTCTGGACTTCCCCAACATCGGGAACAATCTTCCGGCATCTAGCCTTTCCAACCCCTTAAGAATTTTGTAAGTTTCCGTAAGATCCCCCCTCAATCTTCTAAATTCTAGCGAGTACAAGCCGAGTCTAACCAGTCTTTCTTCATATGAAAGTCCTGATATCCCAGGAATCAGTCTGGTGAACCTTCTCTGTACTCCCTCTTTGGCAAGAATGTCTTTCCTCAGATTAGGAGACCAGAACTGTACGCAATACTACAGGTGTGGTCTCACCAAGACCCTGTACAACTGCAGTAGAACCTCCCTGCTCCTCTATTCAAATACTTTGCTCCGAATGCTAACATACCATTCGCTTTCTTCACTGCCTGCTGCACATGCATGCCTACTTTCAATGACTGATGTACCATGACACCCAGGTCTCGTTGCATCTCCCCTTTTCCTAATCGGCCACCATTCAGATAATTGTCTACTCTCCTGTGTTGCCACCAAAGTGGATAACCCCACATTTATTCACATTATACTGCATGTGCCGTGCATTTTCCCATTCACCCAGCCTATCTAAGTTACCTTGCAGCCTCCTAGCATCCTCCTCGCTGCTAACACTGCCTCCCAGCTTCGTGTCATCCGCAAACTTGTAGATGTTGCATTCAATTCCCTCGTCTAAATCATTATTATATATTGTAAATAGCTGGGGTCCCAGCACTGAGCCGTGCGGTACCCCACTAGTCACTGCCTGCCATTGTGAAAATGACTCTTTGCTTCCTGTCTGCCAGCCAGTTCTCAATCCACATCAATACTGTACCCCCAATACCGTGTGCTTTAAGTTTGTATACGAATCTCTTATATAAGACCTTGTCGAAAGACTTCTGAAAGTGAAATCCCGCTGAGTTACTCCAGCATTTTGTGTCGATCTTTTGTTTAAAGCCGCACCTGCAGTTTCTTCCCAGACAAACATGAACTGAACTGCGTTGTAAAATCAGTCGGATTAACAGCGGACTGGGCGGGCAGGATTCTGGTAGCTGTTCACGATGATAAGATGTTGAATGTCTGAGCAGAGAGGGGAGGGAGAGTACATAGAGGAGGAGGGAGGCGGAGAGAGGGGGAGAGAGGAGGAGGGTGGGGGAATGAGGAGGAGGGAGGGAGAGAGAGGAGGTAGGAGGGGGAGATACGGGGAGGGAGGGGGAGAGAGGAGGGAGGGGTGAGAGAGGGAGGGAGGGGGAGGAGGAGGAGGGAAGGGGAGAGGAGGGGGGGGGAGAGGAGGAGAGGGGGAGGGGGGAGGGAGGGGGGAGAGGGGGGGGGAGAGAGAGAGGACGAGGGAGGGGAGAGAGAGGGAGGGTGGGAGGGGGAGAGAGGAGGGAGGGGTGAGAGAGAGGGGGGGGGGGGGGAGAGAGGAGGGGGGGAGAGAGAGGGAGAGAGGAGGAGGGAGGAGGGAGGGAGGAGGAGGGGAGGGAGGAGGGAGAGGGTGGGGGGGAGGAGGAGAGAGAGAGGAGGGAGAGGAGAGGGAGGAGGGAGAGAGGAGGAGGAAGAGGGAGAGAGGAGAGGGAGGGGGAGAGGGGAGTAGGGGGGGGGTAGGGAAGGATGGGGAGAGAGAGGGGAGGAGAGAGAGGGGGGATAGAAGGGGAGGATCAGGGAGGGGGAGAGAGAAAATGCAGGGAGGGAGAAAGGATGTACGGAGCGGGGATGGAGGGGAGGGATAAAGGGGGAGAGAGAGAGGATGCAGGGAGGGAGAGAGGATGGAGGGGAGGAAGATGGAGGGGGAGGGAGAGGATACAGAGGGAGTGTGTGCAGGGAGGGGGAGAGATGTATGCAGGGAGGGAACAATACATTACAAAGCAGTGGGTGGGAGAATACAGGGAGAATGGAGGCAGAGGGGATTGTTTTGTTTATTGACACGTGTACCGAGGTACAGTGAAAGGTTTTTGTTGTGTGTAGATACATGATAAGGGAATAACGTTTAGTGCAAGGTAAAGCCAGCAAAGTCCGATCGAGGACAGTCCTCTGGTCACCAATCTGGTTGATATTAGTTCAGGGGACACAAAAATGCTGGAGAAACTCAGCGGGTGCAGCAGCATCTATGGGGCGAAGGAAATAGGCAACGTTTCGGGCCATCTGAAGAAGGGTTTCGGCCTGAAACGTTGCCTATTGAGTCTGAAGAAGGGTTTCGTCCAGAAACGTTGCCTATTTCCTTCGCTCCATAGATGCTGAGGTACAGTGAAAAGCTTCTGTTGTGTGTATAGATGTATGATAAGGCCGCTGAGTTTCTCCAGCACTTTTGTGTACCTTTGATTTTCCAGCATCTGCAGTTCTTTCTTAAACACAGATCTTAGTTCAGGACCGCTCTCTCGTTGTGGCAGGATGGTTCAGTTGCCTGATAACAGCCGGGAATAAATTCTCCCTGAATCTGGAGGTGTGTGTGTGTGTGTGCGTTTGTTTTCATACTTCTGTACCTCTTGCCCGATGGGAGAGGGGAGGATAGGGAGTGACCGTGGATGAGACTGGTCCGCGATGATGCTCCTGGCCTTGCCGAGGCAGCGTGAGGTGTAGATGGAGTCGATGGAAGGGAGGTTGGTTCATGTGTGTGTGTGATGGTCTGGGCCAGGGCCGGCCTTAAGCCGATTGGACCGATTGCTCCCAATTGGGCCAAGCGAGTAAGGGGGCCCCAGAGTCATCTACTCTCAGCTCGGGTAGATCAATACACGGAGGGCCGGGCCGGAGTTTGGAGCAACGTCTCACATGCGTTCGCCCGGACCGCGGCACCCGCTCCCGCCGCCGCCCCCCCCCCCCTCTCCTTCTCTCCTTCCCTCCCTCCTTCCTCTCTCTTTCCCCTTCCCTCATTCGCTCCATCCCTTCTTTCTCTCCTTCCCTCCCTCCTTTCCCTACTCCCCTCCCTCCCATCCTTCCTCCCTTCTCTCCCTCCCACCCTCCCTTCTCTCCTTCCCTCCCACACACACATCACGCACAGATAACTAACACACACAACTAAGTTAGGATGGGGTAGAAGCCCAAAGGGTAGGATGGGGCTGAAGCCCAAAATTTAATGCCTGGACTGGTTTTTCAACAATGGTTATTGGTTTTCCAGGATCTATTAAATTAAATTACTATTTTTAAATTTCACTCACTAAAACAAGTGGTATTGTAACTATGTACTTTACAGAGGTGATCTACACATTCTGTTTGTTACTTCTAGGCTTACATGTATGCAATTCTATATTAATATGTAGCTCAGATCTGTTTGGTCCATTAAGTCGCAGGCACTTTTTAAGTGCACATTTTGATCACTCTCCATTCTACCATAGAGAAATAAAGTCTATAATAGACATAATTTATATTTCTATTAATCTACAGTTCTTGGCTGGGAACCTGGTGCTCACCAAAATTGTTCCCAATTGGGCCCCGCACCTCCTAAGGCCGGACCTGGTCTGGGCTGCTGGCCTTGCCGAGGCAGCGTGAGGTGTAGATGGAGTCGATGGGAGGGATGGTGATTATAGAGAGGAAGGAAAGAGAGAGAAACGTCAGAGAAAGTGGGCAGAGTGGAAGGGGGGGTGCACACAGAGAGGGGTTGAGCAGAGGTTCATTTGTATCTGGGCTTCTTCTCGCTGTACAGATCCTGGTCACCGAGATTCAGATCCTGTGAAGAAAGACATTCACAAGTTATAGGAGTGGATTTAGGCCATTCAGCCCATCAAGTCTACACCGCCATTCAATCATGGCTGATCTCTCCCTCCTAACCCTATTTTCCTGCTTTCAACACATAACCCTTGATACCCGCACTAATCAAGAATCTATCTATCTCTGTCTTAATAATATCTACAGCCCTCTGTAGCAACGAGTTCCACTGATTAACGACATTCTGGCTAAAGAGGTTCCTCCTCACCTTTTGAAAAGAGCGCCCTTTAATTCTGGGGCTGCGCCCTCAGGTCCTAGACTCTCCCACTAGTGGAAATATCCTCTCCACATCCACTCTATCCAGGCCTTTCACTAATCTGTACGTTTCAATGAGGTGTCCCCTCATCCTTCTAAACCCCAGCGAGTACAGGCCCATCGCCGACAAACGCTCATCGTACGTTAGTTAACCCCCTCATTCCTGGGATCGTTCTTGTAAATCTCATCTGGACCCTCTCCAAGAAACACCAGTCACAGGAAGGGGCTGGAGTGGAGGGAGGTCGTTACGGAGATAGTGAGGGAAGGGGGATACAGAAATAGGAGGGAGTGGGGTGTATGGGCTGGATGGGTGGAGGTCAAACAGACAGGGAAGGGCAGCGAGACCTGGGTGTAGTTTTACACCGGCCACTGAAAGTTAGCGTGCAGGTACAGCAGGCAGTGAAGAAAGCTAATGGAATGTTGGCCTTCATAACAAGAGGATTTCAGTATAGGAGTAAAGAGGTCCTTTTGAAGCTGTATATACCCCTGTTGAGACCTCATCTGGAGCATTGAGTACAGTTCTGGTCTCCTAATCTGAGGAAAGACATTCTTGCCGTAGAGGGAGTACAGAGAAGGTTCACCAGACTGATTCCTGGGATGTCAGGACTTTCATAAAAAGAAAGACTGGATAGACTCGGCTTGTTCTCGCTAGAATTTAGAAGATTGAGGGGGGATCCGATAGAAACGTACAAAATTCTTAAGGGGTTGGAGATGCCAGATGCATGAAGATTGTTCCCGATGTTGGGGAAGTCCAGAACAAGGGGCCACACAGTTTAAGGATAAGGGGGAAGTCTTTTAGGACCGAGATGAGAAAATCATATTTCACACAGAGAGTGGTGAATGTGTGGAATTCTCTGCCACAGAAGGTAGTTGAGGCCACAGTTCATTGGCTATATTTAAGAGGGAGTTAGATGTGGGCCTTGTGGCTAAAGGGATTAGGGGGTATGGAGAGAAGGCAGGTACAGGATACTGAGTTGGATGGTCAGCCATGATCATATTGAATGGCGGTGCAGGCTCGAAGGGCCGAATGGCCTCTACTCCTGCACCTTTTGTCTATGTTTCTATCTTTCTAGATGTCAGATTAAATGAATGAAGATTCCCGAAATGCACTCGTCAATGGAAACGAATAAACTGAACATTGCGATTTCAGGCGACTGCTCACGATTATCGAGATTGCGGAGAGATGGTGCGGATTCTACCAGGCCTGTAGATTGCTCCCTCCCCCGGCACTAACTGTCCACTAGACAGAACATATAGACTGGATATCATCACCCATGATGACTGGTGCCCTTTCCGTGAGGGAGGCACTTTGTGCCCGGACACAAAAGAGTTAACAGTAGATGTTTGTTCAGTGAGTGTGTGTGATTAACGTCAGTCTACACGGAGCCCGGTTGTGTCACCCACCCTCTGGAGATTTCCCAGTTCCCAATATAAACCATTCCTGTTGTTGCTGGGATATGAGAGTGTTGGTGAGATCATCCCGCACGTCACCGACAGACAGACAGAGAGTAGCAGCTCCATCCACAGAGGGAGAAAACCCATTGGGAATCTGTGGACAATAAAGTGGGATGTTAGATGGATGTTTCGGAATCCGGGAATATTAGAGAGTGAAGTGAATGTCACCGAGTGTAATCGGGGAACAGTGAGAGAGTGCGTGCGGTGTTACACAAATGGATCGGTCTGTGAAAACGGTAGACTGGGAAGTTACCGCCATGGAGAAGGGCGCCTTCGATTATGCTGCTTTTGTTTTAAATCCTTGGTTCAGATTAAGTTATCGAATTTACTTTGCACTCAAAGTTATACAGCCTGTCCTTTATCCCGTGCTAGCCCTTGTTGCTCTTCCAGGTAAGTCCCCGTCCAAATTCCCGCGCAACAGCAGGTGAGAAGCGGCAGTGACGGGATCCGGTATAAATGTCTGTAGCTCGGACAATCCATGACGTACGTGTCCCTTGAAGAAATCTTCGACAGAGTAATGGGTAATGTGTTGATGCTGCCTGTTTGTGGGGATCAGAGGTTTATCACTATGAAGTTTCATATGAAGAAAGACTGGTGAGACCACACCTGGAGTATTGCGTACAGTTTTGGTCTCCTAATCTGAGGAAAGACATTCTTGCCATAGAGGGAGTACAGAGAAGGTTCACCAGACTGATTCCTGGGATGTCAGGACTTTCATATGAAGAAAGACTGGATAGACTCGGCTTGTACTCGCTAGAATTTAGAAGATTGAGGGGGGATCTTATAGAAACTTACAAAATTCTTAAGGGGTTGGACAGGCTAGATGCAGGAAGATTATTCCCGATGTTGGGGAAGTCCAGAACAAGGGGTCACACACAGTTTAAGGATAAGGGGGTAGCCTTTTAGGACCGAGATGAGAAAAACATTTTTTTTACACACAGAGAGTGGTGAATCTGTGGAATTCTCTTCCTGCCACAGAAGGTAGTTGAGGCCAGTTCATTGGCTATATTTAAGAGGGAGTTAGATGTGGCCCTTGTGGCTAAAGGGATCAGGGGGTATGGAGAGAAGGCAGGTACAGGATACTGAGTTGGATGATCAGCCATGATCATATTGAATGGCGGTGCAGGCTCGAACGGCCGAATGGCCTCAACTCCTGTACCTATTGTCTATGTTTCTATGTTTCTATATTCCTCCTCATCTCCTTCCTAAAGGAACGCCTTTTAATTGCGAGGATGTGACCTCTGGTCCTAGACTCTCCCACTAGTGGAAACATTCTCTGTGTAGACTTGTTTTCTAATGTTGTCCTAATGTCTTTGTTTATTAAATACGCGAGTTGGTTCTGCAACCCGCCCGCCTTGCAGAATCGATGTGTACATTCTGTGTGAGTATGTGTCACCCACCTGTGTTTATGTCGGCGGTTTCAGTCTATGTTTCTTACCATGCTGCTGTAAGCAAGATTGTCTAATGTACCATCACCTCCCTTGCACCGATGCAGATGGCAATAAAGTCCCTGAACTCCTTCCTTCGCTCACTTCCCTCGCTCGCTCATACCTACTCTGCTGTATAATCTTTGATTCACTCACAGTGAAGCAAAGAGCTAAACTCCCATGGTGAAGTGAGAAATGGTCAGACACAGATCTGATTCTTTATCCCAACCCTCCTAACTGCAGCTTCTCATCTGTTTAGTAATCGAGCAGATGCAGAATAATGTATTTCCTTCAGTAGTTACTACTAGACAGCCTCGTTACACAATCTTCTACAATCCCAGAACAGGATTGTGCATTTGATTTGCCCCTCGCCTCGATGAATCTGCCGAGTTTGCTTTGTCCGCTGGCTGTGTGTCATGTCTCTGTTTACTTCCCTCCCTCCTCACAGTGAACACGCTGACCATTGTGGTCCTGTCCCGGGGAAAGTGCGGTCTCTCCACTGGTGTCACTCGCTACCTGATGGCCATGGCAACGGCCGATCTACTGGTCATTATTGTCGACCTGATAATGAGGCAGATTCCCATTGCTTACTATGATGCATTTCGGTTCCTGTTCCATGTCCCAGTGTGTAATATCCACGCCTTCTTCCTTTACGCCGTCACCGACTGTTCTGTCTGGTTCACCGTCACCTTCACCTTTGATCGATTTGTGGCCATTTGTTGCCAGAAGCTGAAAACAAACTATTGCACCGAGAGAACAGCGGCTGTGGTTCTGGGGACAGTGACCGTGCTGAGCTGTTTAAAGAACATCTTCTGGTATTTTATGTTGAGCGGTGAGTACATGCTACATAATCTGCCCTGGTTTTGTTGGGGAAGATTCGGTGTTGAAGCCTCACTGGCCTGGGGAATCGGGGAGTTTCTCCAGTATCTCATCACCCCCGTGATGCCATTTGTCCTCATTGTTGTGTTCAACACTTTGACCATCAGATACGTGTTAGTGGCGAGCAGAGCCCGCAGGAGACTCCGGGGTCCCAGCAGTGGGGGGAGTGGCAGTGACCCGGAGATGGAGAGCCGCAGGAAATCCCTCATTTTACTGCTGGTCATCTCGGGGAATTTCATCGTGTTGTGGGCGGTCTATGCGGTATATGTTGTGTGGTACAGACTGGCTTATTTAATTCCTAGCTGGGGCTCTCCAGACAGCTTCGTTGGCGAACTGGGCTACACGTTGCAGATGCTGAGCTGCTGCACAAACACGGCTCTTTACGCCCTCACCCAGACTAAGTTCAGGCAGCAGTTCAAACAATTGGTGAAATCGCCCGTTTCTCTGATTGTAAAATGCACTCAGCGTCGCGGGGTTTAGGAATCCGTTCCCTCTCCATCACATCTGCTCACCCCCCTCTCCCCTCTCTCTCTCCCCAACACTCTGAGGATCCTCAGTGACCTGGTCCACAGATGACTCTTGTGACCCTGGTGACCTCCGATTCCGCCACGAAGATCCACCCACCGAAGGTTCACCCACCTGCCCCACCGAATCTCCGGCAGTTTCTGGACCCACCGACCCACACCCTCCCACGAGAACCACCATTACCACATTATCACCAAAATTCCCGCCCGCATTAGACACATAGAAACATAGACAATAGGTGCAGGAGTAGAGGCCATTCAGCCCTTCGAGCCTACACCATTCGCCATTCAATATGATCATGGCTGATCATCCAACTCAGTATCCTGTACCTGCCTTCTCTCCATACCCCCTGATCCCTTTAGCCACAAGGGCCACATCTAACTCCCTCTTAAATATAGCCAATGAACTGTGGCCTCAACTACCTTCTGTGGCAGAGAATTCCACAGATTCACCACTCTCTGTGTGAAAAATGTTTTTCTCATCTCGGTCCTAAAAGACTTCCCTCTTATCCTTAAACTCCACAAGCCGTGTGACCCCACCACTCGCCACATCTTCCCATCTCTCCCCATTCTGCCTTCGGAAGAGACCGCTCCCTCCATAACTCCCTTGTCAATTCTTCCCTTCCCTCTCGTACCACCCCCTCCCCGGGCACTTTCCCTTGCAACCGCAAGAGATGCAACACTTGTCCCTTTACCTCCCCCCTCGACTCCCTTCAAGGACCCAAGCAGTCGTTCCAGGTGTGAAAGAGGTTCACCTGCATCTCCTCCAACCTCATCTATTGCATCCGCTGCTCTAGATGTCAGCAGATCTATATCGGTGAGACCAAGCGGAGGTTGGGCGATCGTTTCGCCGAACACCTCCGCTCGGTCCGCAATAACCAACCTGACCTCCCGGTGGCTCAGCACTTCAACTCCCCCTCCCACTCCGTCTCCGACCTCTCTGTCCTGGGTCTCCTCCATGGCCACAGCCAGCAACACAGGAAATTGGAGGAACAGCACCTCATATTCCGCTTGGGGAGTCTGCATCCTGGGGGCAGGACTTTCATATGACGAAAGACTGGATAGACTCGGCTTGTACTCGCTAGAATGTAGAAGATTGAGGGGGGGCTTATAGAAACTTACACAATTATTAAGGGGGAAAGTGTGGGGGAGGGTGTGGGGGGAGGAGGGAGTGTGGGGGGAGAGGGAAGGGGGGACCGTGTGGGGGGGAGTGTGTGGGGGGAGAGTATGGGGGAGAGTGTGGGGGGGGCTAGATGCAGGGAAATTGTTCCCGACGTTGGGAACACTCCCCGCCCACACTCTTCCCCCCCCACATCACCCCCCACACTCTCC
>NW_022630522.1:0-41037 GCF_010909765.2 Amblyraja radiata | reverse complement strand
ACGGCTCAACATAAAATACCAGAAGGTGTTCTTTAAACAGCTCAGCACGGTCACTGTCCCCAGAACTACAGCCGCTGTTCTCTCCGTGCAATAGTTTGTTTTCAGCTTCTGGCAACAAATGGCCACAAATCGATCAAAGGTGAAGGTGACGGTGAACCAGACAGAACAGTCGGTGACGGCGTAAAGGAAGAAGGCGTGGATATTACACCCTCGGACATCCCACAGGAACCGAAATGCACCAACGTAAGCAATGGGAATCTGCCTCATTATCAGGTCGACAATAATGACCAGTAGATCGGCCGTTGCCATGGCCATCAGGTAGCGGGTGACACCAGTGGAGAGACCGCACTTTACCCGGGACAGGACCACAATGGTCAGCGTGTTCACTGTGAGGAGAGAGGGAAGTAAACAGAGACGTGACACACAGCCAGCGGACAAAGCAAACTCGGCAGATTCATCGAGTGGGAAATCAAATGCACAATCCTGTTCTGGGATTGTAGAAGATGGTGTAACGAGGCTGTCTAGTAGTAACTACTGAAGTAAATACATTATTCTGCATCTGCTCCATCACTAAACTGATGAGAAGCTGCAGTTAGGAGGGTTGGGATAAAGAATCAGATCTGTGTCTGACCATTTCTCACTCACTTCACCATGGGAGTTTAGCTCTTTGCTTCACTGTGAGTGAATCAAAGATAATACAGCAGAGCAGGTATGAGCGAGCGAGGGAAGTGAGCGAAGGAAGGAGTTCAGGGACTTTATTGCCATCTGCATCGGTGCAAGGGAGGTGATGGTACATTAGGCAATCTTGCTTACAGCAGCATGGTAAGAAACATAGACTGAAACCGCCGACGTATACACAGGTGGGTGACACATACTCACACAGAATGTACACATCAATTCTGCAAGGCGGGCGGGTTGCAGAACCAACTCGCGTATTTAATAAACAAATACATTAGGACAACATTAGAACACAAGTCTACACAGAGAATGTTTCCACTAGTGGGAGAGTCTAGGACCAGAGGTCACATCCTCGCAATTAAAAGAGCGTTCCTTTAGGAAGGAGATGAGGAGTAATATAGAAACAATGAAACATAGACAATAGGTGCAGCAGTAGAGGCCATTCGTCCCTTCGAGCCTGCACCGCCATTAAATATGATCATGGCTGATCATCCAACTCAGTATCCTGTACCTGCCTTCTCTCCATACCCCCGATCCCTTTAGTCACAAGGGCCACATCTAACTCCATCTTAAATATAGCCAATGAACTGGCCTCAACTCCCTTCTGAGGCAGAGGATTCCACAGATTCACCACTTTGTGTGTGAAAAAAAATGTTTTTCTCATCTCGGTCCTAAAAGACTTCCCCTTTTTCTGGACTCCCCCAACATCGGGGACAATTTTCCTGCATCCAGTGTGTCCAACCCCTTAAGAATTTTGTAAGTTTATACAAGATCCCCCCTCAATCTTCTACATTCTAGCGAATACACGCCGAGTCTATCCAGTCTTTCTTCATATGAAAGTCCTGCCATCCCAGGAATCGGTCTGGTGAGCCTTCTCTGTACTCCCTCTATGGCAAGAATGTCTTTCCTCAGATTAGGAGAATAAAACTGTACGCAATACTCCAGGTGTGGTCTCACCAGTCTTTCTTCATATTAAACTTCGTAGTGATAAACCTCTGATCCCCACAAACAGGCAGCATCAACACATTACCCATTACTCTGTCGAAGATTTCTTCAAGGGACACGTACGTCATGGATTGTCCGAGCTAGAGACATTTATACCGGATCCCGTCACTGCCGTTTCTCACCTGCTGTTGCGCGGGAATTTGTACGGGGACTTACCTGGAAGAGCAACAAGGGCTAGCACGGGATAAAGGACAGGCTGTATAATTCTGAGTGCAAGGTAGATTCGATAACTTAAGCTGTTCCAAGGATGAAAAAAATTTGTCAGGCCAATAGAAGACTCCGTTCTCCATGGTGGTATGTTCTCAGTCTACCGTTTTCACTGACCGATCCATTTGTTTAACACCGCACGCACTCTCTCACTGTTCCCCGATTACACTCGGTGACATTCACTTCACTCTCTAATATTCCCGGATTCCGAAACATCCATCTAACATCCCACTTTATTGCCCACAGATTCCCAATGGGTTTTCTCCCTCTGTGGATGGAGCTGCTGCTCTCTGTCTGGCGGTGACGGGCGGGATGATCTCACCGACACTCTCATATCCCAGCAACAACAGGAATAGGTTATATTGGGAACTGGGAAATCTCCAGTGGGTGGGTGACACAACCGGGCTCCGTGTAGACTGACGTTAATCACACACACTCTCTGAACAAACATCTACTGTTAACACTTTGATGTCCGGGCACAAAGTGCCTCCCTCACGGAAAGGGCACCAGTCATCATGGGTGATGATATCCAGTCTATATGTTATGTCCAGTGGACAGTTAGTGCCGGGGGAGGGAGCAATCTACAGGCCTGGTAGAATCCGCACCATCTCTCCGCAATCTCGATAATCGTGAGCAGTCGCCTGAAATCGCAATGTTCAGTTTATACGTTTCTATTGACGAGTGCATTTCGGGAATCTTCATTCATTTAATCTGACATCTTGAAAGATAGAAACATAGAAACATAGACAATAGGTGCAGGAGTAGAGGCCATTCGGCCCTTCGAGCCTGCACCGCCATTCAATATGATCATGGCTGACCATCCAACTCAGTATCCTGTACCTGCCTTCTCTCCATACCCCCTAATTCCTTTAGCCACAAGGCCCACATCTAACTCCCTCTTAAATATAGCCAATGAACTGTGGCCTCAACTACCTTCTGTGGCAGAGAATTCCACACATTTACCACTCTCTGTGTGAAAAATGATTTTCTCATCTCGTTCCTAAAAGACTTCCCCCTTATCCTTAAACTGTGTTCCCCTTGTTCTGGACTTCCCCAACATCGGGAACAATCTTCCTGCATCTGGCCTATCCAACCCCTTAAGAATTTTGTACGTTTCTATCGGATCCCCCCTCAATCTTCTAAATTCTAGTAAGTACAAGTACGTCTTTCTTTTTATGAAAGTCCTGACATCCCAAGAATCGGTCTGGTGAACCTTCTCTGTACTCCCTCTACGGCAAGAATGCATTTCCTCAGATTAGGAGACCAAAACTGTACTCAATACTCCAGATGTGGTCGCAACAGAGGCTTATACAGCTGCAGAAGGACCTCTTTACTCATATACTGAAATCCTCTTGTTATGAAGGCCAACATTCCATTAGCTTTCTTCACTGCCTCCTGTACCTGCACGCTAACTTTCAGTGGCCGGTGTAAAAGTATACCCCGGTCTCGCTGCCCCTCCCTGTCTGTTTGACCTCCACCTATCCAGCCCATACACCCCCCTTCCCCCCTATTTCTGTATCCCCCTTCCCTCACTATCTCCGTAAAGACCTCCCTCCCTTCCAGCCCCTTCCTGTGACTGGTGTTTCTTGGAGAGGGTCCAGATGAGATTTACAAGAACGATCCCAGGAATGAGGGGGTTAACTAACGTACGATGAGCGTTTGTCGGCGATGGGCCTGTACTCGCTGGGGTTTAGAAGGTTGAGGGAGAACTTCATTGAAACGTACAGATTAGTGTAAGGCCTGGATAGAGTGGATGTGGAGAGGATATTTACACTAGTGGGAGAGTCTAGGACCTGAGGGCGCAGCCCCAGAATTAAAGGGCGCTCTTTTCAAGAGGTGAGGAGGAACCTCTTTAGCCAGAATGTCGTTAATCAGTGGAACTCGTTGCCACAGAGGGCTGTGGATATTATTAAGACTGAGATAGATAGATTCTTGATTAGTGCGGGTGTCAAGGGTTATGTGTTGAAAGCAGGAAAATAGGGTTAGGAGGGAGAGATCAGCCATGATTGAATGGCGGTGTAGACTTGATGGGCTGAATGGCCTCAATCCAATCCTATAATTGTGAATACTTTCTTCACAGGGTCTGAATCTCGGTGACCGGGATCTGTACAGCGAGAAGAAGCCCAGATACAAATGAACCTCTGCTCAACCCCTCTCTGTGTGCACCCCCCCCTCCCCCACTCTGCCCACTTTCTCTTTCCATCCTCTCTATAATCACGCTCCCTCCCATCGACTCCATCTACAGCTCACGCTGCCTCGGCAAGGCCAGGAACATCATCGCGGACCAGTCTCACCCCCGGTCACTCCCTATCCTCCCCGCTCCCATCGGGCAAGAGGTACAGAAGTATGAAAACAAACGCACACACACACACCTCCAGATTCAGGGAGAATTTATTCCCGGCTGTTATCAGGCAACTGAACCATCCTGCCACAACGAGAGAGCGGTCCTGAACTAAGATCTGTGTTTAAGAAAGAACTGCAGATGCTGGAAAATCAAAGGTACACAAAAGTGCTGGACAAACTCAGCGGCCTTATCATACATCTATACACACAGCAGAAGCTTTTCACTGTACCTCAGCATCTATGGAGCGAAGGAAATAGGCAACGTTTCTGGACGAAACCCTTCTTCAGACTCAATAGGCAACGTTTCAGGCCGAAACCCTTCTTCAGATGGCCCGAAACGTTGCCTATTTTCTTCGCCCCATAGATGCTGCTGCACCCGCTGAGTTTCTCCAGCATTTTTGTGTCCCCTGAACTAATATCAACCAGATTGGTGACCAGAGGACTGTCCTCGATCGGACTTTGCTGGCTTTACCTTGCACTAAACGTTAATCCCTTATCATGTATCTACACACAACAAAAACCTTTCACTGTACCTCGGTATACGTGTCAATAAACGAAACAATCCCCTCTGCCTCCATTCTCACTGTATTCTCCCACCCACTGCTTTGTAATGTATTGTTCCCTCCCTGCATACATCTCTCCCCCTCCCTGCACACACTCCCTCTGTATCCTCTCCCTCCCCCTCCATCTTCCTCCCCTCCATCCTCTCTCCCTCCCTGCATCCTCTCTCTCTCCCCCTTTATCCCTCCCCTCCATCCCCGCTCCATATATCCTTTCTCCCTCCTTGCATTTTCTCTCTCCCCCTCCCTATCTCTCCCCTTCTCTCCCCCACTCTCTCTACTACCCATCATCTCTCCCACTCCTTCCTCTACCCCCTCCTACTCCCCTCTGCACCTCGCACCTCCTCTCTCCCTCTTCCTCCTCCTCTCTCCCCTCCCTCCTCCATTCTCCTCCTCTCTCTCCATCCCTCCACCCCTCCCCCATCCCTCCTCCATCCCTCCTCCTCTCTCCCCTTCCCTCCTCCTCTCTCCCCCTCCCTCCTCTCCCCTTCCCTCCTCCCCCCCGCCCTCCCTCTCTCACCCCTCCCTCCTCTCTCCCCCTCCCACCCCCTCTCTCCCCCTCCCTCGTCCTCTCTCTCTCCCTCCTACTCATTCCCCCACCCTCCTCCTCTCTCCCCCTCCCTCCTCTCCCCTTCCCTCCTCCTCCTACCCCTCCCTCCCTCTCTCTCCCCCTCCCCCCCTCTATCCCCCATGCCTCCTCCTAATCCTGCTCCCACACCTCTCCCTCTCTTACCCCACCTCCTCTGTCTCCAACTCACCTTCACTCCATTCTCTCCCTCCCACCTCTTCTCCCCCATCCTCCCACCTCCTCTCTCCCCCTCCATCCTCCTCTCTGCCCTCTCTCTCCCCTCTCTGCTCAGACATACTACATCTTATCATCGTGAACAGCTACCAGAATCCTGCCCGCCCAGTCCGCTGTTAATCCGACTGATTTTACAACGCAGTTCAGTTCATGTTTGTCTGGGAAGAAACTGCAGGTGCGGCTTTAAACAAAAGATCGACACAAAATGCTGGAGTAACTCAGCGGGATGTCACTTTCAGAAGGCTTTCGACAAGGTCTCACATAAGAGATTCGTATACAAACTTAAAGCACACGGTATTGGTGGTACAGTATTGATGTGGATTGAGAACTGGCTGGCAGACAGGAAGCAAAGAGTAGGAGTAAACGGATCATTTTCACAATGGCAGGCAGTGACTAGTGGGGTACCGCACGGCTCAGTGCTGGGACCCCAGCTATTTACAATATATAATAATGATTTAGACGAGGGAATTGAATGCAACATCTCCAAGTTTGCGGATGACACGAAGCTGGGAGGCAGTGTTAGCAGCGAGGAGGATGCTAGGAGGCTGGAAGGTAACTTAGATAGGCTGGGTGAATGGGAAAATGCATGGCACATGCAGTATAATGTGAATAAATGTGGGGTTATCCACTTTGGTGGCAACACAGGAGAGTAGACAATTATCTGAATGGTGGCCGATTAGGAAAAGGGGAGATGCAACGAGACCTGGGTGTCATGGTACATCAGTCATTGAAAGTAGGCATGCATGTGCAGCAGGCAGTGAAGAAAGCGAATGGTATGTTAGCATTCGGAGCAAAGTATTTGAATAGAGGAGCAGGGAGGTTCTACTGCAGTTGTACAGGGTCTTGGTGAGACCACACCTGGAGTATTGCGTACAGTTTTGGTCTCCTAATCTGAGGAAATATATTCTTGCCAAAGAGGGAGTACAGAGAAGGTTCACCAGACTGATTCCTGGGATGTCAGGGCTTTCATATGAAGAAAGACTGGATAGACTCGGCTTGTACTCCCTAGAATTTAGATGATCGGGGGAGATCTTGCAGAAACTTACAAAATTCTTAAGGGGTTGGACAGGCTAGATGCGGGAAGATTGTTCCCGATGTTGGGGAAGTCCAGAACTAGGGAGTCACAGTTTAAGGATAAGAGGGAAGTCTTTTAGGACCGAGATGAAAAAATCATGTTCTAGAGTGGTAAATCTGTGGAATTCTCTGCTACAGAAGGTAGTTGTACCACAGTTCATTGGCTATATTTAAGAGGGAGTTAGATGTGGCCCTTGTGGCTAAAGGGATCAGGAGGTATGGAGAGAAGGCAGGTACAGGATACTGAGTTGGATGATCAGCCATGATCATATTGAATGGCGGTGCAGGCTCGAAGGGCCGAATGGCACCTATTGTCTATGTTTCGATGTTTCTATGACTGCTGGTGAGGAATTTCACTTCACCCCCAGTGTGTGTGTGACAATAAACTGATCACAATGCAAATCTGACATCTGGTCACATAACCCCCTTATCGCCCCCTGTTGGAGAGCAGAAGAACTGGCGGATCAAGTGAGATGACAAACAGCGGCGTGTGAGAGTTTCGGCTCGATCGGATGGAAGATGGTGGAGTTGGGAATTGTGTTCCCGGCCTGCGCTGGGAGCGACGGGGATTAAAGCTGACACTCAGAGCCCCAGAAACCCAGGTTCAATTCCCACCTTACCTATATTACTAAATCTCCGATCTTGACCGCTTTTGGCCCACTATGCTGCGATTTCCGACAGAACGCCGCCACCTACGGCCGTCATTTTTGACCACCTTGCTCAGAGCCCCCCTCCGCCCTAAGGGTGCGGAGGATGTTTCCCATCGATGACAAATCAGAGAGATATTAATATTTTTTTTAAACAGCATTCTCTCTGCTGCCCCTGCTTTGGTTTAAAGTTGAAAGGCACTAATTACTGCAAATGGTGGCTTCGGTGTTTCGGCTTGAAGTTGAAAGGCACTTCCTACTGAAAATGGTGGCGGGTGATTTGCTTGAACTTGAACGTCACTATTTATTGCAAATGGTGGCTTGGGAGCATTGGTTTAAAGTTGAAAGGCACTACTTACTGCAAATGGTGTTTTGGGAGCTTTGGCTTGAAGTTTAAAAAAAATCACCATTCTCTCTGCTGCACCTGCTGGGGGGAGGGGGAGGGAATTTAAAACCAGGAAGTGGCGTGCCTCACTCAATCTCTGCAAGGTGGATGAAGCCAAGGGTCACGACTCTATGAGCTCTGAATAACACTGAACAAATGTCTACACAACTGTGAGTACCCTTAATGTGGTTTGAAAATGAAAATATGTGTTGTTTGAAGTAAAAAAGGCACGGCCTGCGAATTGTTGTTTGGGTGCTTTGGCTTGAAGATGAAAGGCACTACTTCCTATAACCATATAACCATATAACATATGACAATTGCAGCACGGACACAGGCCATCTCGACACTTCTAGTCCATGCCGAACACGTATTCTCCCCTAGTCCCATATACCTGCGCTAAGACCATAACTCTCCATTCCTTTCCCGTCCATATAACTAACCAATTTATTTTTAAATGATAAAAACGAACCTGCCTCCACCACCTTCACTGGAAGCTCATTCCACACAGCCACCACTCTCTGAGTAAAGAAGTTCCCCCTCATGTTACCCCTAAACATCTGTCCCTAAATTCTCAAGTCATGTCCCTTTGTTTGAAACTTCCCTACTATCAGTGGAAAAAGCTTATCCACGTCAACTCTGTCTATCCGTCTCATCATTTTAAAGACCTCTATCACGTCCCCCCTTTAACCTTCTGCGCTCCAAAGAATAAAGCCCTAACTTGTTCAAATGTTCTCTGTAACTTAGTTGCTGAAACCCAGGCAACATTCTAGTAAATCTCCTCTGTACTCTCTCCATTTGTTGACATCCGTCCTATAATTAGGCGACCAAAATTGTACACCATACTCCAGAATTGGCCTCACCAATGCCTTGTACAATTTTAACATTACATCCCAACTTCTATACTCAATGCTCTGATTTATAAAGGCCAGCACACCAAAAGCTTTCTTTACCAACCTATCTACATGAGATTCCACTTTTAGGGAACCGTGCACAGTTATTCCCATATCCCTCTGTTCACCTTCATTCTTCAATTCCCTACCATTTACCATGTACGTCCTATTTTGATTTGTCCTGCCAAGATGTAGCACCTCACACTTATCAGCATTAAACTCCATCTGCCATCTTTCAGCCCACTCTTCCAACTGGCATAAATCTCTCTGTAGACTTTGAAAATCTACTTCATTATCCATAACCCCACCTATCTTAGTATCATCTGCATACTTACTAATCCAATTTACCACACCATCATCCAGATCATTGATGTACATGACAAACAACAGTGGACCCAACGCAGATCTCTGTGGCACCCCACTAGTCACTGGCCTCCAACCTGACAAACAACCATCCACCATTACTCTCTGGCATCTCCCATTCAGCCACTGTTGAATCCATCTTGCTACTCCACCATTAATACCCAACAATTGAACCTTCTTAACCAACCTTCCGTGAGGAACCTTGTCAAAGGACATACTGAAGTCCATATTGACAACATCCACTGCTTTACCCTCATCAATTTCCCGAGTAACCTCTTCAAAAAATTCAAGAAGATTAGTCAAACATGACCTTCCAGGCACAAATCCATGTTGACTGTTCCTAATCAGACCCTGTTTATCCAGATGCTTATATATATTATCTCTAAGTATCCTTTCCATTAATTTGCCCACCACTGACGTCAAACTAACAGGTCTATAATTGCTAGGTTTACTCTTAGACCCTTTCTTAAACAATGGAACAACATGCGCAGTACGCCAATCCTCCGGCACTATTCCCGTTTCTAATGACATTTGAAATATTTCTGTCATAGCCCCTGCTCTTTCTACACTAACTTCCCTCAATGTCCTAGGGAATATCCTGTCCGGGCCTGGTGACTTATCCACTTTTATATTTTTCAAAATTGTCAGTACTTCCTCTTCTTTGAATCTCATAGTTTCCATATCTACTCTACTTGTTTCCCTTACCTCACATAATTCAATATCCTTCTCCTTGGTGAATACCAAAGAAAACAAATTGTTCAATATCTCCACCATCTCTTTTGGCTCTGCAGATAGCTGTCCACTCTGACTCTCTAATGGCCCAATTGTATCCCTCGTTATCCTTTTGCTATTAATATAGCTGTAGAAACCCTTCGGATTTACTTTCACCTTACTTGCCAAAGCAACCTCATATCTTCTTTTAGCTTTTCTAATTTATTTCTTAAGATTATTTTTACATTTTTTATATTCCTCAAGCACCTCATTTACTCCATACTGCCTATAATTATTGTAGATCTCTCTCTTTTTCCGAACAAAGTGTCCAATTTCCCTTGAAAACCATGGCTCTTTCTAATTTTTACTATTTCCTTTCAACCGAACAGGGACATAAAGATTCGGTACTCTTAAAATTTCCCCTTTAAATGTCCTCCATTTCTCTTCCACATCTTTCCCTTAAAACAAACTGTCCCAGTTCACTCCTTTTAAATCCATTCGCATCTCCTCAAAGTCAGCCTTTCTCCAATCAAAAATCTCAACGCTAGGTCCAGTTCTCACCCTCTCCATAATTATATTGAAACTAATGGTATTGTGATCACTGGACCCGAAGTGCTCCCCAACGCATACCTCTGCCACCTGACCCGTCTCATTTCCTAACAGGAGGTCCAGCACTTCCCCTTCTCTAATAGGTACCTCTATGTATTGCTGCAAAAAACTATCCTGCACACATTTTACAAACTCCAACCCATCCAGCCCATTTACAGAATGTGTTTCCCAGTCTATGTGTGGAAAGTTGAAATTTCCCACAATCACTACCTTGTGCTTACTACTAATATCTGCTATCTCCTTACATATTTCCTCTTCTAATTCACGCTCCCCATTTGTCGGTCTATAATACACCCCTATAAGTGTTGCTACACCTTTCCCATTTCTCAGTTCCACCCAAATAGTCTCCCTAAACGAGCCCTCTAATCTATCCTGCCAAAGCACTGCTGTAATATCTTCCCTGACAAGCAATGCAACACCTCCACCTCTTTCCCCTCCAATTCTATCACACCTGAAGCAACGAAATCCTGGAATATTTAGTTCCCAATCACAGCCATCCTGCAACCATGTTTCACTAATCGCCACAACATCATACTTCCAGGTGTCAATCCAGGCTCTAAGCTCATCCACCTTTAAGCTCCTAGGATTAAAATAAACACATTTAAGAAACCCACCACCTCTTATTCTATGTTTATTATATTTTTCTTCTTTCTTCCCTACATGTTGGGTCTGAGTGCTTCCGTTCTCTGCCTCCTGCCTCACACACTGTCTACTAGCTTTCTCTAGTTGAATCCCTAAACCCAACCGTTCTAGTTTAAATTCTCCACATTAGCCTTTGCAAATCTACCCTCCAGGATATTGGTTCCCCTCGGGTTCAAGTGCAACCCGTCCTTTTTGTACAGATCACATCTTTCCCAAAATAGGTCCCAATGATCCAGAAACTTGAATCCCTGCCCTCTGCACCAGTCCCTCAGCCACGCATGTATCCTCCACCTAACTTCATTCCTACTCTCACTGTCGCGTGGCACAGGCAGTAATCCTGAGATTGTTACTTTTGCGGTCCTTCTCCTAACTCCCTAAATTCTCCATTCAGGACCTCTTCTCTTTTTCTACCTATGTCATTGGTACCTATATGTACCACGACCTCAGGCTCCTCTCCCTCCCATTTCAGGATATCTTTGACACGTTCAGACACATCCCAGACCCTGGCACCTGGGAGGCAAACTACCATCCGGGTCGCCTGACTGCGTCAACAGAATCGCCTAGCTGACCCCATAACGAAAGAGTCCCCTATTAATATTGTCCTCCTCTACTTTTCCCTACCCTTCTGAGCAACAGGGCCGGACTTTGTACCGGAGGCCCGGCCGCTGTCGCTACCCCCAGGTAGGCTGTCCCCCCCCAACAGTACTCAACCCGGAGTACTTATTGCCAAGTTCTACAGCCACCGGGATACTCTCTAGTCCCTGCCTCTGCCACTTGACCCACCTCACACCTAAACCCCACCCCACCGGACCTCACACCTAAACCTCACCGGACCCCAGCTCACACCAAAACCCCACCCCACACCACCTCACACCTAAACCCCACCTCATACTTAAACCCCACCTCATCTCACCTCACCGCTAAACCCCACACCTAAACCCCACCTCACACCTAAACCCCACCCCACCCCACACCTAAACCCCACCTCACATCTAAACCACACCCCACATCACACCTAAACCCCACCTCACCGCTAAACCCACCCCACCCCACACCTAAAGTCCCACCTCACACCTAAACCGCAACCCCACATTCACACCTAAAACCCTACCGCCACCCCACACCTAAACCCACCCACCGCCCACACTAAACCCCACCTCACACCTAACACCCACCTCACCCCACACCTAACCCACCTCACCCGAAATCCCACCCCACCCACACCCTGACACCCCACCTCACACCTAAACCCCACCCCAACCGCCACACCTAAACCCCACCTCACACGAACCTAAAACCCACCTCACCCCACACCTATACCTCACCTCACACCTAAACCCCATCACAACCCCAGCACCTAAACCCCAGCGCACAAGCCTTTACACCACGTCACCCTATTCCCCATGTACAACCCTAAAACCCCATCACACCTCACACCTAAACCTCACCTCACAGCTAAACCCCACCTCACACCTAAACCTCACCTCACACCTAAACCCCACCTCACACCTAAACCTCACCTCACAGCTAAACCCCACCTCACACCTAAACCCCACCTCACACCTAAACCTCACCTCACACCTAAACCCCACCTCACACCTAAACCCCATCACACCCCACACCTAAACCCCATCACACCCCACACCTAAACCCCACCTCACACCTAAACCCCACCCCATCCCACACCTAAACCCCACCACACACCTAAACCCCACCTCACACCTAAACCCCACCTCACACCTAAACCCCACCTCACACCTAAATCCCATCACACCTCACACATAACCCTCAACTAAACCTCACGACTAATCTGCGCCTCGACCCCCCGCTGTTGAAGGAGCGGCTCCAACCAGGGGGGCGGGGAAGATAGCGCAGGTACATTGCCCGAGAGAGCCGGTGGGTGGGGAACGGGGCGCCCGCGCGCTGATGTTGACGTTGACGTCGAGTCCAAACCCCGCTCCCCCGCCCACGGCGGCCGCAGCCCCTCCCCGCGGGAGCGGGAGCGGGAAAGAGGCGGCGATGAGTCGAGACGGGGATTATGTGTGAGGTGGGAGGGTTAGTCGAGGCAAGGTTTGGTGAGTTGAGGTTTATGCGTGAGGTGAAGTTTAGTCAAGGTGAGGGATTTAGTCGAGGTGAAAAATCACATTTATTTCTAGGAAAACAAAAAGATCGGAATTCTGATTTAAATCGGAAGAATATCTGGACGAAAGTGGCTTCTGTGGCCCTTCCGGGGTTAGGGTCTATACGTCTCATAGTAGATCCGCCCCAGCTAACAAGCCAGCATCAGAAGACATGAGCGCTCCAATAGGGACTCTGTAAAATATGCCAAGGTCTACAGCCGCCGGGATACACTCTAGTCCCTACCTCTACCCCTTGACCCACCTCACACCTAAACCCAACCACACCCCATCCCACACCTAAACCCCACCCCACCCCACCTCATACTTAAACCCCACCTCATCTCACCTCACCGCTAAACCCCACCCCACCCCACACCTAAACCCCACCCACACCTAAACCCCACCCCACCCCACACCTAAACCCCACCTCACACCTAAACCCCACCCCACCCCACACCTAAACCTCACCTCACACCTAAACCACACCCCACATCACGCCTAAACCCCACCTCACCGCTAAACCCCACCCCGCCCACACCTAAATCCCACCTCACACCTAAACCGCACCCCACATCACACCTAAACCCTACCCCACCCCACACCTAAACCCCACCCCACCCCACACCTAAACCCCACCTCACACCTAAACCCCACCTCACCCCACACCTAAACCCCACCTCACACCGAAATCCCACCCCACCCCACACCTAAACCCCACCTCACACCTAAACCCCACCCCACCCCACACCTAAACCCCACCTCACACCTAAACCCCACCTCACCCCACACCTATACCTCACCTCACACCTAAACCCCATCACACCCCACACCTAAACCCCAGCTCACACCTTTACACCACGTCACACCTATTCCCCATGTCACACCTAAACCCCATCACACCTCACACCTAAACCTCACCTCACAGCTAAACCCCACCTCACACCTAAACCTCACCTCACACCTAAACCCCACCTCACACCTAAACCTCACCTCACAGCTAAACCCCACCTCACACCTAAACCCCACCTCACACCTAAACCTCACCTCACACCTAAACCCCACCTCACACCTAAACCCCACCTCACACCTAAACCCCATCACACCCCACACCTAAACCCCACCTCACACCTAAACCCCACCCCATCCCACACCTAAACCCCACCTCACACCTAAACCCCACCTCACACCTAAACCCCACCTCACACCTAAACCCCATCTCACACCTAAACCCCATCACACCTCACACATAACCCTCAACTAAACCTCACGACTAATCTGCGCTCGACCCCCGCTGTTGAAGGAGCGGTTCCAACCAGGGGGCGGGGAAGATAGTGCAGGCACATTGCCCGAGAGAGCCGGTGGGTGGGGAACGGGGTGCCCGGGCGTTTACGTTGACGTTGACGTCGAGTCCAACCCCTGTTCCCCCGCCCACGGCGGCCGCAGACCCTCCCCGCGGGAGCGGGAGCGGGAAAGAGGCGGCGATGAGTCGAGACGGGGATTATGTGTGAGGTGGGAGGGTTAGTCGAGGCAAGGTTTGGTGAGTTGAGGTTTATGTGTGAGGTGAAGTTTAGTCAAGGCGAGGGGTTTAGTCCAGGTGAAAATTCAAATGTATTTCTCGGAAAACAGAAAAATCGGAATTCTGATTTAAATCGGAAGAATATCTGGACGAAAGTGGCTTCTGTGGCCCTTCTGTGATTAGGGGCTATTAGTCTCATAGTAGATCCGCCCCAGCTAACACGCCAGCATCAGAAGACATGAGCGCTCCAATAGGGACTCTGTAAAATATGCTGCTCCTAAACCATTTAGGGCTTTATTGACAAGAAGGAGGACTTTATTGTCTATCCTGGATCTCACAGGGAGCCAATGAAGGAAGTACAAGACGTTGTTGAGCGGCATTTGGATTACTGTATTCAGTTGTGGTCACCCAGTTCTATCAAGCTTGCCACTAAGCTGTAACGAGTGCAGATCATGCTGCCCGGACTTGAAGGCGTGAGCTATAGGCAGAGGTAGGGCAGTCTAGGAATGTATTCCATGAAACGCAAGTGGCTGAGCGGTGATCTTACAGAGGTGTATACAATCAAAAGAGGATAAGGTGAATGCCAATTAGTTTGGCGCAGGGGAAACAACAACCAGAGAATATGGTGAGCGAGGAACCTGATGGCGACCTTTCAATATAGAGGGTGGTGTTTCCATGGAACGTGGTGCAAGAGGATAGATTTGAGGCAGGCACTATAAGAACATTCTAGATACAGTTTGATGGGAACAAGGATACAATGGTTTGGGGGTGAATATGGGACAAACGTGAGCATGGGGGACTAGTGTAGGTAGAACATTTTGTTCGGCATGGGGAAGTTGGGCAGAATGGCCTGTTTCCATGTTGTGTGACTCTCCGATTATATGGCGATGACAAGCATGGCTTGTCCTTCCTTTTAACATAATTCACCTGCTCTCTTCTGACAAGAAGAAATTCACCGTGTCCACTTGACTGAATTCCGATCTGTCCTTGTAACAGACACGGACTGTCGACCTGAAAGAGTATTCCTGTTCCTCTCTCCAGGGAAGCTGTCCGATTTGCTCAACACTAACATTCTCACCTGGGGATTTCTCATATTACCGTGTGCTTTAATATTTGGTACCAAATCCTAAATTCCTTGACGTTGTGTTACCTCCCCTTTATGTTGCCAGTTGTAGAAGCCTGCATTCACAAACCTCCCATTCACCATCTAACTGTGCTTGACCGGTTAATTGTGATCCTATGCCCCTCATTAATCAAACCAGCGTCCACGATCTCTGCACAAGGGACACACGATGTCGCTGTGCTTACACCGCAGAGTCAAAAGGACCAAACATTCCGAGACTCACCGAGCAGATGTGTAAAGTATATTATTCTTCGACAGAATGGCCAACCGGTGCTGAGTAAAGTTCATAATTTGAAGAGATTGTCACAACAGTGGACAAATTGCAGCGAATAGGCAGTAGGAGATAGGAGATGGTGGGACAGGGGACGGAGGGAGGGGGAGGGGTGTAGGGTGGCTCAGCTCAATGCATCGATACCTTGTCGCCAGTCACGGAAGCAGTTTGTTCGACGGTATCGAAGGAAGGACAAACTTTAAAACGACTATTCCACAAATCACAGCTTCTCCACATAGACCAATGTCAACGTCGACTAACGTTGAGGAATGAGGATTCATTGCTGCCCACATCTGAGAGAGAGACGATCACCACGGCCTCCTCCCAGAGAGAAGGGTGACGTCAGCTGTGATGAGGTTCTGTCACCCGTATCCATAAAATGCTCATTATAACATTCCATATATATACTTAATTATTCTCATATATTCAGACGCTCCAGGGGACACGAACATTTTATATTCCCTTTGAGAACCCGGTCCCCACCAACATTCCACCCACCCATCGGACACCCAGCGACAAGGAGACAGTTAGTGGAAGTGATTAGAATAGTTTATTTCTGGTCACTTTGAACAACCTGTTTCCTGTGTGATTCACGCACAAGGTGGTGTGACAGCGCGCTGTTGTCCCGTGACTTACAATATCTAGTATTACTGCACCCGGACAATATTGAGATGATATTGTGTTGAAAGGAACTGCAGACGCTGATTTATTTCATGTGAACGCTTGGTTGTATACGGCAGCTACTGAGTTATATCATTCGCACATCCGGACAACTCCTGAAAACATCGGTTTAAGATGTATACATCTGTTCAATGTTCTGCTATATTATTAACTAGACTGGGAATACTAATGTTTCAATGATATGAATAATTTCGCAATGAAATTCATGGGATATTTAACCATGGTCTTCAGCTCCTCCCGGAACATCCTCTGGGTCAGGACATAAATACACGTGTTGGTGCAGGTACTCAGAACCTGGAGCATTAACGAAATTGCCGGAAGATCACTGTCCGCGAAATACTCAGCGCCTAAAACGCGCCCAGCCACAACATATACAACCATTGTACTCCACAACGCGATGAAACTGCCAGATATGCTGAAGAGTAAAACGATGGATTTCCTCCGGCTGTCCATCTCCGGATCCTTGCCATTCTCTCCACTGTTGCGGCCCCGGAGCAATCTGCGGACTCTACCAGAGACTAGAATGTATCTGGCGGTCAGTGAATTGACCAAGAAAAACAAAACGAACGGGAGACAAATGATTACAGTACAGTACAACAACTCAAACGAAGTCCATGAAGGTGAGGTTAAGAATGACTGTGTCCAGGCACACCCTCTGGGTTTATTATCGGTAATATATACTGATTCGAATGTAAAATACCACGGTACGTTTATTAAACAGCTCAGAGCAATTACCGTTCCGATAACAACACTCGCCGTTCGCTCGGTGCAATATTTTGTTTTCAGCTTCTGACAACAAATGGCCACAAACCGATCAAATGTGAAACCCACGGTGAACCAGACAGAGATTGTTGTAGCTGCCATGGCCAGGGCCCAGTTGACGGAGCACACGGGGGTGATGGTGAAGAACGACAGCGGGAAATACATTCCAACAATGGACCTTATTATGACATCAATGATGAGGACCATGAGGTCGGCCGCTGCCATTCCCACCAGGTAGCGAGTGATGCATTTGGAGAGACCGCACTTTCCCCGGGACAGGATCACAATCGTCACCAAGTTAACTGCGAAAGAAGGAACGAAGGATGTTACAGTGTGTGGCGATCACAAAGAATACCCTGAACTGAAAGGATTTCCGAGTGACATTTACTACTGAGTTTCAAGAATAAATGAAATTACAAGTCATATCATCAGTTAGATAATGAAAAGATACGTGGCACACACAGCTCATGGGATCCGGTTTGGATCCGCTCCTCTGACTCTGGTTGTCCGCCGGTTCCTTATCCAATCGAGAGATCATTCTGTATGTTCGCTGGCTGCTCTAATTGACTTCGCAATGCAGATGACAAGTGTACCGGTGGCAGTGTATGGATCAGTGAAGGAGAATATCCTGCAGGGTTAAAGTTAATCGGATGGTCGCCGAGAGGCTGACGGTGTTCCTCTTTGGGAATGGCAAAACTAGATAGACCGTATGTCCTTTTTACCGAAAGATGAATGTTGTTATTTGAACACAATATATAAAGGGAAGTAGTGACATTCCGCGTGTCAGCTGGCTCTCCGGCCCATCTTGCCCATTCCCCATCTACTCTTGTTCAACTGCGCATGTTTGGACCAGATCGTTCTATACCCTTCCTATCCATGTACCTATCCCACACTGGGTCAATAAACACAACCGCCTACCGCAGTTTGTGAAGACCAGAGCCTGTAACTGGGGCAGTAACAATTCAATTTGAAATTGTTCCACAGCTTCCAGTCCTGCAAAGGTTCAATTAATTGCAAAGCAATATTCACAGGGTTCTTTACCTCACAATTTACCTGCTATTCCCCATTGCCTATTCACTCTGCCCTGTAGCCAACGCACATTTATCCTGGCCAGTGTTGAACTTCTTTCACACGACACAACCAACACTTCACACGACTTCACCCACCCCAGACCTCCCTACATATTCACTCTGCTGTGTCCACCGCACACTCAACCTGCCCAGTGTCCAACCGCCCTGTATCACTGCCCGGTCCCCACCTGGCGTCATCTTGCTCAGTCGCTACTGCATATTGACCCTGCCGAGTACCAACCGCACCGTCACACTTCCCCCTGTCCTGTCCCCACTGCATCTACACCCTGCTCATTACCTATCGCAGCTTCCTCCTGCACATACCTCTCCTGCCTTCATATTCCCCATACTCCACAGCTCCATCGCCGTACCCATCCCCCACTGCACCTTCACCCGGCCAAGTTCCTACCAGGTCTTCACAATTTCTTTGGTTTATATGTTTGTACATGACGCCAACACGGCCGACGTACACAGCGGAATAGATATCAGCTACAGCAATGGACGGCGACATGAGAGTTGGTGTAACATTTGAGCTTAGCGAGGTCTCATGAGAGGTTGGACATGGGGAAGGGGGGTGGGTGATATACAATGAATAGCATGACCATTATCAGCTGTGATTAACGGAGGCACCTTGGGGTCCAAGTCCAGAACTCCCTGAAAGTAGCATTCATTGTGGACCGAATGGCCTGTGTTGTGATGTACTGTTCAATGTTCTATGTTTTGTTTTTAATTATTTCCTGTCACCACCCGACTACTACCACTGGAACAACGAGTGCGACAGCGCAAGGTCAGACGGGCAGTTGAGCTGCGGTTTTGTTTGGTGATCTGACCTGGAAGCATGTGCTGCAGTCAGAAGTGTTCCGTCAAAATGCAGCAGCTGTCCCGAAACCTGAATCACTTTGACTGCACCATGTACAACATATTAAGTGTATGTCCACGACGCTGTCCACACCCTGACCCACGGTCTCCACTCTGTCTCCACCGTTATCGCACACTGCATCTCCCTATTCCCACCTTCCGTCAATACACTTTGTAGCGCTACCATCCGCAACATTCTGCAGTTCGTTCTCCATAAGCAGAGCTTCCCACAGCTCGGAAGCAAGCCATTTGACCCACCACAGCCAAAGCGACATGGATGTACCCACATAACCCATAGTCTCCATGCCTTGGAGTGCTAAGTGTTTCTCTTGATGTATTTAGTATCCCTGCCTCCGTCAAACTCTTTAGCAGCGCGTCCTAGATTCCGAGTCTGAATGAGAAAATACCTCCTCAAATGCTTCCAAATATTTTATCTAAACTATTGCCCTCTAGATTTAGCCCACTCTTTTATGCGGCATGTGTGATAGCATGTATCCTGTCTATACCCCTTAATATGTCCAAATGTTGGATCTTCACTGCGTAATTTTCGTGAAAGGAAAATAAACTCAGTCTATCGACTCTCCCGTCATAACCAAACTTTGCCATCGCAGAAAACATTTTTATAAATCTCCTCTCCAACTTCTACATAGCAATTAAATTCTTCCCACAGTGTGCCGACCATAGGTGCCCACAGAAGCGCAGATGTGAGCTAGGGAACATTGTATAAAGCTGTACCCCAACCACTCTGCTCCTGGTGTATTTGTGCGGCCGGTAAAATACAATGTTACACACATTCAATGACAACTGATCTGCCTGTAATGCCGCCTCCGAAGATCTTTGGGATTGTACACTATCGGGTTCGAAAGAGATTACCTGCTAGGAGCCTACCCTATGCCCAAAGCTTACCCCCAGCTTCACCCGACCTATTACTAAATGGACAGACTCAGGAAGTTGTTGGTAGGGGGGAAGGGAATGTTGATGATGATATGTACCAAGTGCAGAAAGTTAGGAAATCTTCTTGGAGACGGCCATGGTATGGTATGCATATCTGTAGCGGGACCTCTCCGATCAACCAGTTGCAAGTACAGTAATAGTGTATGAGTAGAAAACATCTCACATGTATGTGGACATTTTGGCTCATTGTGTCTGTGCCGAGCAATCGGCATGTTACAACTCACAGTGAATGTCCAACATTTGGACAAATTAAGGGGCAAAGACAGGATATATGCTGTGAAGAGATGATCTTCTAGATCAGCGCTTTCAATAATACATCCGAGGGTTTACATCTAAGTTCAGTCAAATCTTTCCTCTTCCAGACTTGCATGCAGAAATTTCTGAACAGAGAAACATAGAAACATAGAAATTAGGTGCAGGAGTAGGCCATTCGGCCCTTCGAGCCTGCACCGCCATTCAATATGATCATGGCTGATCATCCAACTCAGTATCCCGTACCTGCCTTCTCTCCATAACCTCTGATCCCCTTAGCCACAAGGGCCACATCTAACTCCCTCTTAAATATAGCCAATGAACTGGCCTCGACTACCCTCTGTGGCAGAGATTCACCACTCTCTGTGTGAAAAAAGTTCTTCTCATCTCGGTTTTAAAGGATGTCCCCCTTATACTTAAGCTGTGACCCCTTGTCCTGGACTTCCCCAACATCGGGAGCAATCTTCCTGCATCTAGCCTGTCCAACCGCTTAAGAATTTTATAAGTTTCTATAAGATCCCCTCTCAATCTCCTAAATTCTAGAGAGTATAAACCAAGTCTATCCAGTCTTTCTTCATAAGACAGTCCTGACATCCCAGGAATCAGTCTGGTGAACCTTCTCTGCACTACCTCTATGGCAATAATGTCCTTCCTCAGATTTGGAGACCAAAACTGTACGCAATACTCCAGGTGTGGTCTCACCAAGACCCTGTACAACTGCAGTAGAACCTCCCTGCTCCTATACTCAAATCCTTTTGCTATGAAAGCGAACATACCATTCGCTTTCTTCACTGCCTGCTGCACCTGCATGCCTACTTTCAATGACTGGTGTACCATGACACCCAGGTCTCGCTGCATCTCCCCATTTCCTAGTCGGCCACCATTTAGATAATAGACTGCTTTCCTGGTTTTGCCACCAAAATGGATAACCTCACATTTATCCACATTATACTGCATCTGCCAAACATTTGCCCACTCACTCAGCCTATCCAAGTCACCTTGCAGTCTCCTAGCATCCTCCTCACAGCTAACACTGCCCCTCATCTTAGTTTCATCCGCAAACTTGGAGATATTGCCTTCAATTCCCTCATCCAGATAATTAATATATATTGTAAATAGCTGGGGTCCCAGCACTGAGCCTTGCGGTACCCCACTAGTCACTGCCTGCCATTGTGAAAAGGACCCGTTTACCCCTACTCTTTGCTTTCTGTTTGCCAGCCAGTTCTCTATCCACATCAATACTGAACCCCCAATGCCGTGTGCTTTAAGTTTGTATACTAATCTCTTATGTGGGACCTTGTCGAAAGCCTTCTGGAAGTCCAGATACACCACATCCACTGGTTCTCCCCTATCCACGCTACTAGTTACATCTTCGAAAAATTCTATAAGATTCGTCAGACAAGATTTACCTTTTGTAAATCCATGCTGACTTTGTCCAATGATTTCAGCACTTTCCAAATGTGCTGCTATCCCATCTTTAATAAATGACTCTAGCAGTTTCCCCACTTCCGATGTTACACTTACTGGTCTGTAATTCCCCGGTTTTTCTCCCCCTCCCTTCTTAAAAAGTGGGGTTACGTTTGCTACCCGCCAATCCTCAGGAACTACTCCAGAATCTAACGAGTTTTGAAAGATTATTACTAATGCATCCACTATTTCTGGAGCTACTTCCTTAAGTACTCTGGGATGCAGCCTATCTGTCCCTGGGGGTTTATCGGCCTTTAATCCATTCAATTTACCCAACACCACTTCCCGGCTAACCTGGATTTCACTCAATTCCTCCAACTCCTTTGACTCGCGGTCCCCTGCTATTTCCGGCAGATTATTTATGTCTTCCTTTGTGAAGACGGAACCAAAGTAGTTATTCAATTGGTCCGCCATATCCTTGTTCCCCATGATCAACTCACCTGTTTCTGACTGCAAGGGACCTACATTTGTTTTAACTAATCTCTTTCTTTTCACATATCTATAAAAACTTTTGCAGTCAGTTTTTATGTTCCCTGCCGGTTTTCTTTCATAATCTATTTTTCCTTTCCTAATTAAGCCCTTTGTCCTCCTCTGCTGGTCTCTGAATTTCTCCCAGTCCTCCGGTATGCTGCTTTTTCTGGCTAATTTGTACGCATCATCCTTCGCTTTGATACTTTCCCTGATTTCCCTTGTTATCCACGGATGTACTACCTTCCCTGATTTATTCTTTTGCCACACTGGGATGAACAATTTTTGTAGTTCATCCATGCAGTCTTTAAATGTCTTCCATTGCATATCCACCGTCAACCCGTTTAGAATTAATTGCCAGTCAATCTTGGCCAATTCACGTCTCATACCCTCAAAGTAACCTTTCTTTAAGTTCAGAACCATTGTTTCTGAATTAACAATGTCACTCTCCATCCTAATGAAGAACTCAACAATATTATGGTCACTCTTGCCCAAGGGGGCACGTACAACAAGACTGCTAACTAACCCTTCCTCATTACTCAATACCCAGTCTAAAATAGCCTGCTCTCTCGTTGGTTCCTCTACATGTTGATTTAGATAACTATCCCGCATACATTCCAAGAAATCCTCTTCCTCAGCACCTCTGCCAATTTGATTCACCCATCTATATGTAGATTGAAGTCACCCATTATAACGGTTTTGCCTTTGTCGCACGCATTTCTAATTTCCTGTTTGATACCATCTCCAACTTCACTACTACTGTTAGGTGGCCTGTACACAACACCCACCAGCGTTTTCTGCCCCTTAGTGTTTCGCAGCTCTACCCATACCGATTCCACATCCTCCAAACTAATGTCCTTCCTTTCCATTGCGTTAATCTCCTCTCTAATCAGCAACGCTACCCCACCTCCTTTTCCTTTCTCTCTATCCCTCCTGAATATTGAATATCCCTGGATGTTCAGCTCCCAGCCTTGGTCACCCTGGAGCCATGTCTCCGTGATCCCAACTATATCATAGTCATTAATAGCTATCTGCACATTCAACTCATCCACCTTATTACGAATGCTCCTTGCATTGAGACACAAAGCCTTCAGGCTTGTTTTTACAACACTCTTACCCCTTATACAATTATGTTGAAAAGTGGGCCTTTTTGATTTTTGCCCTGGTTTTGTCTGCCTGCCACTTTTACTTTTCACCTTGCTACCTATTGCTTCTACCCTCATTTTACACCCCTCTGTCTCTACGCTCACACATTTAGGAAACCCTTTCCCTTTAACTCCATCCTCCACTATCCCATTCGACACCCCACCCCCCTTATTCAGTTTAAAACCACCCGTGTAGCAGTGGCAAACCTGCCTGCCAGAATGCTGGTCCCACACCTGTTAAGATGCAATCCGTCCCTTTTGTACAGTTCCCCCTTACCCCAAAACAGATCCCAGTGATCTAAGAATCTAAATCCCTGCCCCGTGCACCAGTTCCTCGGCCACACGTTCAGGTCCCGTATCTCCCTGTTCCTGCTCTCCCTGAACCGTTCGCGACGTCTGAATAAATGTACTATCACCATCCATTTCCTCGCATCTTACTGGAAATGCCTGCTCTCTGCCAAATAAACGGTTTCACATTCAAGTTGTACCGCCGCACTCAACCACTCCTAATCGCCACAACGCCACTCGGCCGTACAAAGCACCAGAGGTTCTGCTGACAGAACATACATACAATGCTCAAACTGCAACCTGACTGGTGATTGACGTGGAATCGTCAAACAGAATATCACAGCTCTGTGAAAAGATGCAAACAATGTGTTTATTTAACTACCCGATTGTCCTGCCTTGTTAACCCCGGTTTAATTTGGACACACAAGCTTGTTGCCAGAATAATTTACCAGGATTCTGCATGGAGCTAGAAACGTATAAAATACATGTCCTTCGACTCACAGAGACAGGTGTCAAACGTCAAGCCAACATTTCCAGGAATCATGCAGTATTAATTCAGCGACATTAACACCAATTCACCTCAGATTCTATTAGACATCCGCCGGAATACGGGTAACTTACAGCAGCGAATTACCGACCAAACCTCACATGTTGGGTCGGGGAATGAAACCGAAGCAAATTGAGGAAACAAATGCGTTCACGAACAGATGCGCAGACATCATAAAAGCAGTGCAAGATCGAAGCTCGTTGTTGAGCTGTGAGACCACAGAGCTACCAGCTACATTATTGTAGCGACTATGGAAACATAGCATTCCGAACCAGACACTAAATAGAGGCATGACTTGTAGAATACAAGTCGGGATTGCACACGCTTGTACAAGATCCAAAATCAACAAATATGAGACAACGCACATTCTCAGTTAACGAAGGTTAAATTACGAAATTGTAACATGCCAGTATCGGGACATCTGAGACGTGCAGAATAATCAGCTACACTCAGCTAACAATGAGTGACCGCGGGGACCTGAACTCCGAACCCAGATTCCTGCTGTGACAAACATGTCACCACGCAACATCCCATCCAATTGCATTTCCTGCAGCTCACTGCAGTGGTCAACCCCAGCCCCAGTGTCCTGCAGCTCACAAACTATTTCCAAATGGACCACATGCTGCCTTGTGTCACAGAGAACGGTCACAGAGTCGGACATCCTCACCATATACCACGTTAGCAGCACCGTCACTACTCGGAGCGGCAACGGTTCAACAACCTCTCTGCAGTCAGTAGGTGCGAGGGATCTGGACCGGCGCGGTTCCTCTCACAGAGCAACGTGACTGGGAACGGAAACAGACCCGCGTTGGGCCGTCACCCGTACCTCGTCGTGATATACAGATCTGATCTCATGTTGGGACAAAACATAGAGAACATACTTGCCAACTAGTCCGATTTTATCGCATTTGTTCTGATTTTTCTGTTAATAAAGTGTGAAAAATCGGAACAGTACGATTTTGAAATGAGGGGAAAAAACGGCCAATCAACCGCTGTCTCCATGGGGATTGCGTCCAATCACCAACCAACATCCCTTAAAATTCCCGTCCAATCAGCCGCTGTCCCCAAGGTCATTGTGTCCAATCACATAATGCGCTGTTCATTCGGCGGCCAATCAGACACTGTTCCGAGAGGCGTTGTGGCCAATCACCGACCAGCTTCACAGAGGGAGAGAGGGGGAGAGGGAGAGGGGAAGAGAGGGAGAGAGGGAGAGAGGGAGAGAGGGGGAGGGGCGAGAAAGGGAAAATGGGAAAGAGGGAAAGAGAGGGAGAGAGAGGGAGAGAGAGGGAGAGAGAGGAAGAGAGACGGAGAGAGAGGGATAGAGACGAAGAGAGAACGAGATATGGAGAGATTACAGCCTCCTAATATTTCCCCAGGCCATGGGGAAACGTTGCTACCAAATGAATTTCAATGATAAACTTCTGGACAAATGCATCAAAGCAACTATGACATATAACACACAACAAACCTTATTACAAATACAAAATACAAATACAAAATAAACAAGTTATGCATTTTTCTGCTCTTACGCGGCTATGACCTGCGGCGCTGCGCACTCAGAGTAATGTTTTTCATTTTTCATTTTCAAATGTTGGCAGGCATAAGCTAAGTATGACAATCGACTCAGTCCACCCAATAATACGGCACCATCTATCGGCCACTGACTGAACTGTCATTAACCCAGAAACGGCCGAACTCAAGCAACGTCGCCAGGTACAAAGGGAAAAGCTAAAGCGGTCCCATTCCCGAAAGCGCAGCATCACAACCGCACGCCAACGGGAAAGTCAAGAATAAATAGTGGATGTTGGAAATCAGAAAATATTGCCAACAACTGGAAACGTTGGAATATCCTGGGCAGTTTCACTCAGTGCTGAAACTACCGGAAACTCCTGGATTATCTGAACACGTATCCTGAACACTTACACTGGATTATTTCAAGATGCATTTCACAAAGCGTGGGATCAACAGTCCAATTAGTCCACACACCAGAAGGTACTGTGCATTCACAACGATTATGCTGACATGAAACTGGCGGCAGCTTCACAGACCCACGGAAGACGTTTTAAAGTCAACATCTTGCCTGAGACTACAGTTTGAATGAAGATACGTGGTTATTTTAACATCAACCCCACAGTTCGGCAAATACCATACCCCGAATCATACAATAGTGAGACAAGCGGTCAATACGTCACCACGTCAAATATAACAGTGGTGAACTCTGTGAGAATCTGTGTGTAAATACTTACGGGGAACGCCAACAGCAGCAAGTGTCGGGTAGTAAATCCTCGTTATTCGAGTAAGTAGCGAGCCTCCCATGTACTCGGTGAAGTGATTTCTCCTCTGTCCATGCAGCACACAATGACTGCTGCTGAAACAGGTTGACAAGTTCACGACATCCCTTGTTATAGCAGAGAGAAAGTTCCAGCGGTACCAGTTTCCAGGCCAACGACGTTAGTTACACTCACTGAACAAACAATCACGTCAACTGCTCCCAGTTTAGCGCTCCTGTGGGAATTACAGACTTAACATCTGTCACAAACATCAGAAAGCAGCTGTGGATAACATGGTAGTGAACACAGGGTAAAGGGTACATAGTCTATGCCAAAATCGGGCAGGACTCACTGACCAACCCGTTGCTTCACCTTTAGGAACAGATACGTTTCTGTCTTTGTCCTAGTCCTGCCACACCAGGAGTTGTGGCTTATAATGACAGACACTGAATGGACTCATTCTGGTGCAGCAACTGTGAACATGTGATTATGAGGGGATAGAGTTGCAACAATACATGTGGTCGAATTATGATGTGTGTTTTTAAATGCCACATCACATATTCTAACAGCTTCTGATTGTGTGGGAGGGACAGCTGCCATCCATAATGGGCCTGGCTCATATGTAACTGATTGAAAGATACTTTATTGTCACATGTTTGCTTTGCTTACAACCTAGGCAGCACACGTGTCGCCACGTGTTGGCGCACCAAGTCCCACCAAGGTGATTGTCCCTGCAGTGCCCTTGTGAAACTGGCGAGGAACGGACATACACTCAGAGACCAGAACAGCTCCACACGGCGACACACATAGTCATGTTACACTGTGATCCTCCCATAATCCCGCGGCTCAGTGCAACAGGACAAACATCTGTCACGCTGATATGACCAGGGGGTGCTACATACGCGGCCTTGTAGATTCCTACATGCCACCCAGTCTCCAAGGCCACCATATGTGCGGCTTTTCCCACTACATGAAACGTCAATTAACCTAGCGACGAATTACGAGCAACATTGCTGGAAGTACTCAGTCCTAAATCATGTTCCCAGGAGCTATCACTGATTCCCGAGCATATTGGCCTTATGGCCGCCAGAGCAACGAAAAGAAGGCGGATGAAACGAAGGACCGGGCGCTGTAAGGACACGGGATGATCTGTCTCCCACCACAGTGTCCACCAGTCCCACTAGTCAGCGAGCGGCTCCAGCTCTAAAGGGCGGATCTGCGAGTCCGGGAGACTGATATAGCGGCAACACGATGGGGTCACTGACATAACCAGGCTGTTCCCTGACCAATGCACCGGTCACAGCTTGAAGTGTCATTAGCGACGATGGCGGGGTGTCAACAGCTCAGGCCTCGATACCGATCAGCACTGAGACCATTGTCCATCCTGTCACTGAGTACCAGACACATCAGGTCGATTAATGACGGGTCAACAGGTCGGAATTGGGCCTCCTTGACGCTCCCTGTATGAAATCCGCAGTATCTGACATAGTGAACTGCTTCGGATTTATTACAAGGAGCGTCATGTAGGCCCAGTTCCGAGCCTCGATATAGGGTGCAAGTTGGCGTGCCATAAAGGTAATGCTGAGGTTGTTATAAGATTTCGACATGCAGGTAGACTGGGAAAATCAGGTTGGCACTGGACCCCACGAAAGGGAGTTTGTGGAGTGCCTCCATGATGGATTCTTAGAGCAGCTTGTACTGACGCTGACCAAGGTAAACATTTCAAAACATCTCAACGCTGCATGTGACGGAGACGAACTTTTCTCCACCGTCCTTATACAAAAAGAGAGATGTATAGGAATCAGCCCTTTATCTTGTGTTTCATACCTTTATTACCATAAGACAGCGAGAGACCGGCACTGTGTCTCATTGCAGTGGGCAGCCGTTTAGAGAAACAGAAGTATAAAGTGAATTGTGTAATGACGATGCAAACAACAACATTTCGGCCTGGGCTATGGAGAGATGGACCTTCTGAAAACCGCAGCAGAGCACCGGAGTACGGAAATGCAGGGAACGTCAACACGACCAAACCACACTGGAAAGCCATAGACCGTTTGCACTCCAAAGATTGGCTCGGATCAAGGACAAACTAACGCAACTACTCCGTGTAAGTCCACTGCAATGTACAACAGCACGAAACTTCAAGGAAAGGGCATACAGAGTAGGCGTCTTGCCATTGCAATGTCAGAACACACACTGTGCAAAGTCACCTAGCACAGTATGTACCCTGGTCTTTGAACCAAGTGACCTGTCATGTATACTAAAACACTCTGAACACTAATGAGGTTATTGACACTATTCTTGGAAAACCGTGCAGACAATCTCAGGTCAGGTGCAGGCTCAGATCAGTCATAAGCGATAGGAGTAGAATGAAGCAATTCGGCCCATCAAGTCTACTCCACCATTCACTCATTGCTGATCAATCTCTCCCTCCTAACCCCATTCTCCTGCATTTTCCCCATCACATCTGACACCTGTACTATTCAGGAATCTAATCATAACCATAATCATACTTTATTAGCCAAGTATGTTTTGCAACATACGATAAATTTGCCATACAGTCAAACCATTAAATAGCAACAAAACACACAAAACATATTTTAACATAAACATCCACCACAGTGACTCCTCCATATTCCTCACTGTGATGGAAGGCGAAAAAAAAGTTAAATCTCTTCCCTTCATTGTTTTCCCGCGGTCGGGGGCCTGCCACGAGCCTTCCGTTGACGGATGATCATGGCTTCTGTAGCCGGCGCCCCCCCCCCTCCGCGTCGGGAAGATCAAGCTCCTACATGGGGAAGATGTCAACTCCCTGCGCCGGGTGCTCGATCCCGGGTCGGGGCTGGTCGAACCATCCGCGTCGTTGGCAGCTTTCCGACATCGGTCTCGACCCGAGACTGCGAGCTCCTCGATGGTGAAATCCGCAGGCCACGGATGGAGCGTCGATCCCGATGGTAAGTCCAATTCCCCGCGGTGGGGCCCAAAGTCAGTCCAGAGCAAGTTCTCCAGCTCCATGACACGATCCGGAATACAATCGCTTCTCCGGCAAGGTAAGGGATTGAAAACAAATGTTTCTCCCGACCACCTCCCCAAAAGCCATATAAAACAAACCAGAGACCATTAACACAAACTTTTAAAACACACTAAAAATAACAACAATAAAAAGACGAAAGGAAACACAGAATGTTGGCAAGTCTGCCAACGTGCGGCGCCCCCTGGTCTCTTGGATCTATCGATATCTGCCTTAAGCATATCCACTGCCTCCTCAACTTACTGTGGCGGATAATTCTACAGATTCACCTCTTTCTGACCTAATACATTTATCTTCATGTCCTTTAATTCTTTTAATTCTGAGGCTGTGAAGTCTACTCCTAGACTCTCGCACTAGTGGAAAGATTTTTTCCACATCCACTCTATCCAAGCCTTTCATTATTTTGTATGTTTCAATGAGGTCCTCCGTTATTCTTCTAAACTCCAGCGAGTACATGCCCAGTGCCGACAAACGCTCATCATTGGTTAACCTATTTCATACAGGGACCACCTTGTAAACCACATCTGGACCCTCTCCAGAGCCAGAACATCCAGATATGGTGCCCAAAATTGCTCACAATATTCCAAAGGCCTTACCAGCGCATTATGGAGCCTAAACATTACATCACTGTTTTTGAATACAAGCCCTCTTGAAATCAATGCTAGCATTGAGTTTGCTTTCATTACTACTGATTCACCTTGCAGATTAACATTTTGGGAATCTGGCACTAGCACTCCAAAGTCTCTTTTCTGGATTTCTGGATTAGTTACCCATTTAGAAAATATTCTCTCTGCCTTCATTCCTGCCACCAAAATGCATGACTCCACACTTTGCTACGCTATATACCATCTTCCACTTTACTGTGCACTCTCCCAACCTGCCTAAGCCTTTCTGCTGAATCCCTGCTTTCTCTACACTACCTGCCCCTCCACCTATTTTCGTATTATCTGCAAACCTGCCGACAAAGCCTTTAACCCCCTCGTTCAAACCATTAATATAAAACATGAAGAGCAGCGGCCCCAACACCGACCCCTGCGGGACACCGCTAGTCACTGGCAAACAACCAGAAAGAGCCCATTTTATTGACATACTTTGTCTTCTGCCATTCAGCCAACCTGCTATACATACTTGTATCTGGCCTTTGATACCATCGGCTCCCATCTTGCTTAGCAGCCTCACGTGTGGCACCTTATCAAAGGCGTTCCTAAAATCTAAGGAAGCAACATCTATTGACTCTCCTTTGTCTGTCTTGCTATTTACTTCTTCAAATAATTCCAGTAAATTTGTCAAGCAAGACCTCCCCTTCACAAAACCATGCTGACTTTGGCCTATTTTCTCGTGAACTTCTCAGTACTCCGTAACCTCATCGTTTCTAATGGACTCTAAAATCTTACCAACGACCTTAGTCATACTAACCAGCCAACAGTTCCCATTATTCTGCTTTGCTCCCTTCTTGTGCAGGGGGTAATGTTGGCAATTTTCCAATCGCCCGGGACGACTCCTGACTCTAGTGATTCTTGAAATATCACTATCAACGCCTCCCCAATCTCTAAAGCCACCTCTTTCAGAACCCGAGAGTGCATTCCATCCAGTCCAAGTGAATTATCAGCTCATTCAGTATCCCAAGCACGTACTCCATTGTAATAGCCATCCATTAACATCTACTCCCTGACTCTCTTGAATTTCAGGCACAATGCTGGTGTCTTCCACTGTGAAGACTGTAGCAAAAAAGTTATTAAACTCCTCTGCCATTACTTTATTCCCCATTATCACTTGTCCTGCATTATTCTCCAGCTGTCCAACGTCCACTCTTGCCTCTTTCTTACTCTTTATATAAGTGAAGAAACTCTTGCAATCCGCTTATATATTATTGGCTAGCTTCCTTTCGTAATTCAATATTTCTCCCCGTATTGCCTTTTTAGTTACCTTCTGTACTTCTTTAAAAGATCTGGCTTCGCACGAATCTTTGCAATGTTATTCGGCTTATCTTTTAGTTTTATACTGTCTTTGACTTCACTTGACAGCTACGGTTGCCTCTTTCTCCCCCTAGAATCTTTCTTCCCGTTTGGAATGAAAAGATTCTGCATCTTCCAGATTATTCCCAGCAATTCCTTCCATTACTGTTCCACTGTCATCCCTGCTGGGTTCCCTTCCCAGTAAACTTGTTCAGCTTCTCCCTCGTGCCTCTGTAGGCTGCAATACCAGCACATCCGATTTCACCTTCTCCCGCTCAAATTGCAGATTAAAACTTATCATATTGTGGTCGCCAACTATTCATGGTTCGTATACATTCAGTTCCTTTATCAAACCCTGTTCAATGCATAACACTAAATCCAGAATTCACTCTTCCCTGGTGGGCTCCACAACAAGCTGCTCTAAGAATCCATCTCGGAGATACTCTACAAATTCCCTTTCTTAGGGTCCAATACCAACCTGATTGTCCCATTCAATGTGATCATGGCTGATCATCCACAATCAATACCGCGTTCCTGCCTTCTCCCAATACCACTTGATTCCGCTAGCCCTCAGAGCGCTATCTACTCCTGCTCTTGTTCCCGCTCGGATGCCCCCCTGTACCATTGTGCCCTGGTCAGGTTGCCCATCCTTCATACAATCCTCCATTCAGTCCTCACTTCTGTTCCCCTGCCTGCCTCACTTGCAGCCACACCCTCAACGTCACCATGGACTACGTTGGAAGCATTTACTCTGGCAGGTGTAACTACCTCCATTAACACAGCGTCCATGTAACTCTCCCCATCCTTGATGTGCCTTAGCGTTTGCAGCTCATACTCCAGGTCGTCCACCTTCTGTATTAGTTCTCAACTCAACCAGCACTTGCTGCAGATGTGGTCACCTGCACTGACCAAGGGGTCCACCAGCTCCCACATAATGCAGCTGCAGCACATCGCGTGATCCTGCATGTCTCCTTTACGTAATTCACAATCCTTCGCGAAGCTTCCCACTTGCTGTTGCTCTGGGTCTTGCAGGTCGGCTCCTCTCTCCTCATCCCTTCTCAGCGAAGCCTCTTGAGTCAAAGCCTCAAGCCGCACTTTTCGTCCACAGGACACTTCCTTGAACACGGCCGCTCCCAACAGGCCGCTCCGCTATTCTGACTTCCCTTTGATTTGCTTCAACCAATCTCCAGCTAAGCCTATCGGACGCCTGTTTCACTCTAATGTCCTGCCCCCACAATTAGCTCTGTGAAACTACTCCTTATCGAGTCCACACACAAGATTAGAGGTAGTTCAGCAAGAGCTGAACAGACTTCTTGCCAACTGCATACAATGGTGTCTGTCTTGTGCTTCTCATGCGTGGTGGTGGAAAGTTTGGTGAAAACAGGGCCGCGACGTGAACGCACGATCCTTGACCCTACTCTGATACGGCAACTCTAACTTCTTCCAGCAGATTTTGTAAATCCTTTAGCTTTTATAAGACAGATTCTTACTTGCAGCAAGATGCCTCTTCTCCTTCTGCCTCCAGTTTTTGCAGCAGAAAAACTCTGGCTTTAATGTCAAAGAGAATAGTGCAAGGACGGAGATAACGATCATGTCCAGATGACAAATGACAATATGGAATGGGATAGAATGGAATATGTGTTGTCACGTGTAACAAGGCACAGTGAAACTCTTTGCTTGCATACACAAAGTATGCAAATAGCGGACACCTACGGCGCTGACAAAGTTACAAATTAAATGGCTCCTCCTTTGTTCTCCCCTCTCCCCCACAACGGTTCCCCCACGACGGGTCCCCAATGTCCATTGTTCTCCCCCTCCCTCACGGTGGCCTCCTACGGCCGGTCCTTCGTTGCTCTTCCCCTCCCACCTCACGGCGGTCCCCACACGCTCTCAACAGACCGCCGACCACCGGTGGACATATATCGGCGAGACCAAGTGCAGGCATGGCGGTCGTTTCACTAAACACCTCCGCTCAGTTCCCATAACCCTACTCGATCTCCCGGTTGCTACACACTTTAATACCCAAACTGACCTTTCTGTCCTGGGTCTCCTCCACTGTCAGATTGAGGCCCATCGTGAATTGGAAAAACAGCACCTCATATTTTATTTGGGCAGCTCATGAATATTGGTATGAATATTGACTTCAGAAACTTCAAATAACCCTTCCTTCCCTCGCTCTCCATCCTCCCGCCATTCTAGTTATCCGACCAGTCGGTCTGTCCTGCTGATTGAATTTGGAATGAATGAATGAATGAATGAATGAATACGTTTATTGTCATTGCACAATACTGTGCAACGAAATTCCATTACATCTCCTCCGGTTAAAAAATACAAACACGACAACCATTGACACATATGTACACTTATTAGTAAAAATAATAAATAAGTATTTAAAAATAATTTAAAAAGAATATTGCATTTCTTGGAATTACATTTTGCTTCCCCAGTGTTCTCTGTTGGAATTAAGTTATTTTATCGTACATGGGTAGAAACTATTTTTTCGTCTACCGGTGCGAGCCTTCAGAGATCTGAATCGCCTCCCAGAGGGAAGCAGAGTGAAAAGGTGGTTGGCAGGATGGGATGTGTCCTGCTTGATGTTTGTGGCCCGGCGTAAGCATCGGGCCCTATATATATATATATATCATCCAAGGAGGGCAGTTGAGCGTTTGTAATGCTCTGTGCAGTTTTTATAACTCTCTGCAGCGCCCTCCTCTCAGCCACAGTGCAGCTAGCAAACCACACCAGGATGCCATAGGAGAGGATACTTTCCACGGCGCATCGGTAGAAGGACAGCAGCAGCGGCTGTGAGACGTTTGCTCTCCGCAGAGACCTCAAGAAATACAGCCGCTGCTGTGACTTCTTCACGAGAGTGACGGTGTTCGTTTACCATTTCAGGTCCTGGGAGATGTTTATTCCCAGGAACTTAAAGCCAGTGACTCTCTCCACCATGTTTCATTTGATGTATAAAGGAGCAGGTTCCTCTCTCCTCTTCCTCCTGAAGTCAACGACCAGTTATTTTGTCTTTGATGGGTTGAGTACCAGGTTGTTTTTGGTACACCAGACAGTCAGTTTTTGGACTTCATCTCTGTAGGCAGACTCGTCGTTGTTGGTTATCAGTCCCACCACAGTCGTGTCGTCCGCAAACTTGAGGATCCTGTTTGTACTGTGTGTTGGTGTGCAGTCATAAGTGTATATTGTATACAAGATGGGACTCAGCACACAACCTTGTGGCGCTCCTGTGCTGAGCGTCAGGACTGGGGAGTAATTGGACCCCATCCTGACAGTCTGTGGGCCGTCTGTTAAGAAGTCCTTAATCCATCTGCATGTGTTTGCATTAACACCCAGATCAGACAGTGTGTCCACCATTCTGCTGGGGATGAAGGTATTCAATGCAGAACTAAAATCTACAAATAACATCCTCACATATGAGCCAGGGCGCTCCAGATGTGTCAGTGCAGAATGTAGAGCTATGTTGATGGCATCCTCCGTTGACCTATTAGCTCTATATGCAAACTGATGCTGATCCAGGGTGGATGGGAGTGAGGACATAATGTGGGCCAGGACCAGCCGTTCAAAACACTTCATCACCGTTGAAGTGAGAGCAACAGGTCTATAGTCATTCAAGCTGGTAATAGATGTTTTTTTGGGTACAGGCACGATAGAAGCAGTCTTGAAGCATTTAGGGACAGTGCACGTTGACAGAGAGAGGTTAAAGATGTCCGCTAACTGGTCTGCACAGTCCCGCAATACTCTCCCTGGGATGCCATCTGGGCCAGCAGCCTTCCTGGGGTTGACCCTGCGTAGTGCTCTTCTGACGTCCTCGGTACTCACACTGAGTGCCAGGCCGTCAGTGCTGGGTGCGGCTGCAGCTGCAGGCTCCGCCTCATTCAGCTCAAAACGGGCGAAAAAGTGGTTGAGCTCCTCAGCTAGCGAGTTGTTACTGCTGCTGATGGTCGCCCCCCTTGCCCTTGTAGTTGGTAAGTTGCTGAATGCCCTGCCAGACACGGCGAGGGTCCCTCTCGTTAAATTACCCCTCCAATTTCTTCCATAGGCTGTCTTTGCCTCTTTAATGGCTCTCTTTAGTTTAGATCTGGCAGTGCTGTACAGTTCATCATTGCCAGATCTAAAGGCTGAGTTGCGTTCCCTCAGCAGCTTCCTGACATTCCTGGTCATCCATGGTTTGTTGTTTGGATAGCACCCGACCTCCCTGTCGACAGTGACGTTGTTGATACAGTTCTGTATATAGAACATGACTGTGGATGTATATTCTTGTATGTCCTGGTTTGCAAAAAGATCCCACTGGGTGCGCTCAAAACAGTCCTGAAGTTGGGCGGCAGCGCCCTCGGGCCAAGTATTTATGCTTCTCACACTGGGCTTGGTTCTCATAATGAGAGGTCTGTATGCCGGGGTGAGAAAGAGTGATAGATGGTCAGACTGGCCGAGGTGAGAAAGAGTGATAGATGGTCAGACTGGCCGAGGTGAGGGAGAGAGGAGGCTTTGCATCCATCCTTAATGTTGCTGTACACGTGATCCAGTGTATTTTGACCTCTCGTCGGACACGTGACATGCTGGTAGAATTTAGGGAGGACAGTTTTTAGATTAGCCTGGTTGAAGTCTCCAGCCACGATGAAAATCCCATCAGGGTGCGCAGTCTGTAGTTTGTTAATTGATGCTAGCAGGGTGTTCAGTGCTAGCTTGACGTTAGCGCTTGGTGGAATATAAACAGCCAGAATAACGACAGCTGTGAACTCCCGCGGCAGATAGAAGGGTCGGCATTTCAATGTGATAAACTCCATGTCTGGTGAACAATGTCTCTCAACAATGTTTACATTAATGCACCATTTGTCATAAGAGTAAATACATAGCCCCCCACCTCTGCTCTTACCGGAGTCACTGCTCCTGTCGGCCCAGTGTGCTGTGCGATGTACCATACTGATGGCCTCTTCCGGGATCCCAGCCTGAAGCCAGGTCTCAGTTACCACCATTATCGAGCAGGTTTGCACAGTTGTATTTTCTTCATTGATCAGCTCCAGCCCGTCCATCTTGTTGCTGAGCGATCGGGCGTTCGTCAAAAAAAATGCTGGGTAGCGCCGGTCTGTAAGGAGCTCCCTTTAGACTAGCGTGAATGCCGGCTCGACAACCGCGCTTCTGCCACCTCCGTCTGCGCCGCCTCCCACACAGTCAGTTCGGTATGGTAATCCACTCGGACTACGCTGGGCGGGTGATTTCTGGCGGGATATAGTCGTTGAGGGAGCGTTTTACGAACTCTAGTTCGCTACACAACGTCCCAATCCTTAAAAGGTCCTTCCGGTTGTATGTCGATTCGCAGGTCCACAGAAAGAGGGACTAAACAGACAAAAACAACAACATCCACACGGGGGAGAGCAATGCCGCTGCAATCAGGTGCGCCCCCATTTTCCATGTTTTATCTTCAGTGTCACCTTTCCGTAGCTAACAACGATCTATTTCACGTTTTCCTTTTAGTGCGTCCTCTTTGATATCCCGTTTTCACACCTCAGCCTTCCATATCTCTGTCTGTCTATCCACTGACTCTGTCTGAAGACGGGACTCGACCTGCAAACGTCACCCATTCCTACCCAGAGATGCTGCCTGTCCCGCTGAGTTACTCTTGCATGTTGTACCTTTCTTCACACTCATTACCTCTGTACCACTGAGTGGCGCCAGCAATGGCTGCCTCGCCAACAGTCTGTCTGTCCTCTCCTTCATTGTGTTTTAATATAAACGTTGTTTAATCTCTTACTTCGACGGAGATGCGATTTTATATTCCGTATCGTATTCATGCGGACTTACCATCGTGGAGCTCGCGATCCCTTTGCCAGGGATCAACCTCGGAGCTCCAACCGTGGGTGCTTGTGGACTCAACATCACGGAGCTCGCGGTCTCTGTTCAAAGACCAACTTGGGGAACTCCAAGCCGCAGGTGCTTCGACCGCCCCGACGCTGGAGTTTCGATCCCCCACGACGCGGGGGCTTCGCCCGCCGGCTGCGGGAGCTTCGATCAGCCCCGACGGATGGTTCGACTGCCCCCACCGTGGGAGAATAACGTTGAAGAGGTTTGGACTGTGTTTTGCCTTCCATGACAGGGAGGAATGTGGGTAATCCGCTATTGGGGATGTTTATGGTAACTTTTACGTAGTTGTGTGTCTTGTTGCTTATTTTTCGTATGGATGTATGGTAATTCGCGGATCACTGTATCTTAACTTGTACACGTGACAATACATGTTCTTTGAAACCTTTGAAACCAATGTATCTCCTCCATTGCTCTACTTAATGTACTTGAGTTTGACGACCATATGATATTTTCTGATCTAGTTGGATACCAAGCAAAACATCGTTTATCATTGTGCCTCGGTCCATGTGGCAATACTAACTCCAAACGAACACCTAACCCATACGGAGTTCCTGCAGAAATGTAACAATTCAGTTTCAGTATGTCTCTCACAGTGTTAACGGTTCTAATTTCAGATGGCTTCAATCTTTTTTCCAAGACTTCCCATTACAACGTCCATTAAATCGAGTCAACCCTTTCTTATTTACAGCTTCAATATGGATTATTGTGTCCACCTTTGCCGTTGCTGGTGAAAAAAATATTTGCTGCCCTCGCTTCGAATTCATACATTTCATTTTTCTGTTATTTCACAATTTTTAAAAATCCCTCACTAACCCTTTTTCTAAGGTAGAGTCTGGCGTATCTGACTACCACACTGTTGAATGGACCCGCATTTGCATTATGCAACCACATTACATATTTGCGTTCTCGGAGACAGGAGGCCTGGCTGGTCATTTGCATTTCCAAGACGAAATAGCAATTACGTCAAAACAATATTTCGTGAAATAAATCAAAATCTGTGATTTAAAACGTCTTTTACATCTTTGGATAAGCAATATTAAGATTAATTCACACTTGTTCCTATCTATCAGCAGCTGGAGATGATCAGGATCACCCGGGTGAATGTGAATATCAGAGAAATAAGTTATAGTGAAGTGCTCGCACCAAGCGTACAGGCTGAACTAGATACGTGACCCACTAGGAAAGGAATTCACTGAGGCAGTCCCCTCGACAAAAGCTCAGCCTCATGGGATATTGCTGGGAGGATGACTGTTCTGTACAGGTCATAGAAACATAGAAACATAGAAACATAGAAACTAGGTGCAGGAGTAGGCCATTCGGCCCTTCGAGCCTGCACCGCCATTCAATATGATAATGGCTGATCATCCAACTCAGTAACCTGTACCCGCCTTCTTTCCATCCCTTTAGCCACAAGGGCCACATCTAACTCCCTCATAAATATAGTAAATGAACTGGCCTCAACTACCTTCTGTGGCAGAGAATTCCAGAGATTCACCACTCTTTGTGTGAAAATTCTTTTCTCATCTCGGTCCGAAAAGATTTCCCCCTTATCCTTAAACTGTGACCCCTTGTTTAGACTTCCACATCATCGGGAACAATCTTCCTGCATCTAGCCTGTCCAACCTCTTAAGAATTTTGTAAGTTTCTATAAGATCCCCCCTCGATCTTCTAAATTCTAGCGAGTACAAGCCGAGTCTATCCAGTCTCTCTTCATATGAAAGTCCTGACATCCCAGGAATCAGTCTGGTGAACCATCTCTGTACTCCCTCTATGGCAAGAATGTATTTCCTCAGATTAGGAGACCAACACGGTACACAATACTCCAGGTGTGGTCTCACCAAGAACCTGTACAACTGCAGTAGGACCTCCCTGCTCCTATACTCAAATCATTTTGTTATGACTGCTAACATACCATTCGCGTTCTTCACTGCGTGTTGCATCTGCATTCCTACTTGCATTGACTGGTGTACCATAACACCCGGGTTTCGTTGCATCTCCTCTTTTCCTAATCGGCCACCATTCAGATAATAGTCTACTTTCCTGTTTTTGCCACCAAAGTGGGTAACCTGAAATTTATCCACATTACACTGCATCTTCCATGCATTTTCCCACTCACCCAGCCTATCCAAGTCGCCCTTGCAGCCTCCTAGCATCCCCCTCTCGGCTAACACTGCCCTCCAGCTTCGTGTCATCCGCAAACTTGGAGAGGTTGCATTCAATTCCCACGTCCAAATCATTAATATGTATTGTAAATAGCTGGGGTCCCAGCACCGAGCCTTGCGGTACCCCACTAGGCACTGCCTGCCATTGTGAAAAGGACCCGTTTACTCCTACTCTTTGCTTCCTGTCTGCCAGCCAGTTCTTTATCCACATCAATACTGACCCCCCAATACCGTTTGCTTTAAGTTTGTATACTAATCTCTTATGTGGGACCTTGTCGAAAGCCTTCTGAAAGTCCAGATATAACCCATCCACTGGTTCTCCCTTATCCACTCTACTAGTTACTTCCTCGAAAAATTCTATTAAATTCGTCAGACATGATTTACCTTTCATAGATCCATGCTGATTTTGCCTAATGATTTCACCACTTTCCAAATGTGCTGCTATCCCATACTTAATAACTAGCAGTTCCCCACTACCGATGTTAGACTAACTGGACTGTAATTCCCCGTTTTCTCTCTCCCTCCCTTTTTTAAAAGTGGGGTTACGTTAGCTACACTCCAATCCTCAGGAACTACTCCAGAATCTAAACAGTTTTGAAAAATTATTACTAATGCATCCACTATTTCTGGGACAACTTCTTTAAGTACTCCGGGATGCAACTTATCCGGCCCTGAGGATTTATCCGTTCAATTTACCTAACACCACTTCCCGGCTAACCTGGATTTCACTCAGTCCCTCCATCTCATTTGACCCCCGGTCCCCTGCTATTTCCGGCAGATTATTTATGTCTTCCTTAGTGAAGGCAGAACCAAAGAAGTTATTCAATTGGTCTGCCATGTCCTTGTTCCCCATGATCAATTCACCTGTTTCTGACTGCAAGGGACCTACATTTGTTTTAACTAATCTTTTTCTCTTCACATCCAGTCTATTGGGAGTGTGGGGAGAAGGACAGAATGGGGAGGGAGTTTTGGTTTATTAGGAGTGTGGAGGAAGGGAATGCGGAAGGAATTGGGTGTATGGGGTGTGGGGGGAGAGGAAGAGGTTGGGGAGCTGTGGACGGTGACAGGGAATGGGGAGGAGGATGGGCCCAATTGGAGTGTGGATAGTGAGATGGAATGGGATTGTGAGCGGCACTGAGATTGTTCCCAGTTGATGTAGTTTTTGCTGATGCGGATGAGGTATCGCTCCAGGATACTTGTGCAATCTGCTCTGCCTCTCTTTTCAAAGATGGTGGTAGCTGTGAGAGGTGGGGGGGTTATGTGTAGGAGAGGGCCCTGAATTCAGGATGACGCAGTGTGTACCTCCCCCC